>NC_065920.1:35256832-35531728 GCF_024586455.1 Bactrocera neohumeralis
TCAAAATTTGCTAACATATTCAGGACAAAAAAAAAATTAATGAAGGGCTAAATTTCGGTTGAACCGAACATTTTATACTCTTGAAATACCTTAAGATGTAAAGCGTTAACCAGAGTAATTTTATATATACATATACTTACTATTCGAAAATTTCGGAGTAATATATACTAAAAAAATGTTTTCTGAGTTTCATTAAGGTACCTCACATATAATCATGGATCATGGAGTAAAGTCAGTCGAATGTTCGAAAATCTTGATATTAGTTATATGGGTGCTATGTGAAGTTTTTGCCCAATTTTATTTTTTTTAGGCACAAAGATATACTAGTGGTATGAGCAAAACACGCTCTGTGATTTTTCCGATATATCCGTTTCTGGCAATGATATGTCAAATCCCAATATGATAATTAGGTATTTACTCCATTCAATATAGAATCAGTTCGATATTACCCCCAACTGCCATATACTATTTGTATATATGTATATTACATTGTATAATGATTTTAGTTTTTCTAACAAATCACCTATTCTATAAGTTTATCTTTTCGAACGGAAATATAAACAAGTCATTCGGCCAAAAGTCAAGGCTATTCGGTAGATGGATCATTAAAATGATGTTTTGAGTACTCAAAAATGCAGTTGTTTTAGTCGATGTTTGAGGGTTTGCTTTGTCGTGGCGAAGGGTGATCCGTCTTCGGCGGTTGGTTTCCTGATTTTTTGAAAGACAACTGGCAAACAGGTTGCTGTATATCACTCGAAATTTACTGTTCTGTGTTGTTATATTGGCATTGTTGCGACATGTTCTGTTGTTTCAGTGTTGTGGAATTTGGCTCATCTTGAAACACCCATGCAATCGACTAATCTTTACTCCATAAATCCATATGACATCTCTCAAATTTTCATAGACGTGTTTCGATGCACCGCCATCGTATTTTTTTTAATTATTCTCCTAACCAATAGAAAATTTTACAGTTAAATGTACATGCAATACTGAATTTATGCTGATCCAACTTGTATCTATAGTTGCCTCTAATTCACAATAGGTCACGATTTGGCAATATTAGTTTGTGCACAGCGTCAATAGTTACCAGAACAAAAATTAATTTTGGACAACCTTCACAAAATCCGTCTTGGAGCGATCTACTATCGATTGAATTCACCATACCATCGATAAACACTGGCCCTTAATGAAGTTTCATCACCAAAAACTGAATTAAGTTCATTGATGCACTGTTGCTAATTTAATCCACGTCGAATGTTATAAAAAATAATCGCTCGAAAATGTTCACGGTTTAATAACAGTTTTTGGCCGAGATGAATATTTTAAGTAACTGTAAACAACGTCAAAACGTTCTGAGTATGTACCTATAACATCAAACATTTACGATAAAGTTGGCAGTTGGCAGATTGAAACACTAGAGTTGCCAAATATCGAAATATAATAAGTACCTATCGGTTAGATAGCGGGATATTTCAATTAAGATAACGAATGACATTACGCTTCCTTTTTCTATGTTTATTTTACGATGAAAAGCGTCTAAACTTTTCCTCATACGAAAACTTCTTTATGTTCTTTATGTTATGTACTTATGTATATTCCATATGAAGTACATTATCAGTAGTTTCAATTAGTTCTTCAAACTCTAATTTTTGTACACTAATAAAAATATTTAAGAACACTCGGTAGACATCAGCCCTTTTTTCACATTTGCAAAGATTTTAATTTTCGGCTCCTACCATTCTTTCCTTTCCAACTTCCTTGCCAACGTTCCTATTTGAAATTTTTTCTTTTTATCGTTTCCTTACGAGTACTCCTCTTCTTGTAAAGATATGCAAGATGAAGTCAGCTAGACCCTTTGTTTGCACACATCAACTGTCCTTAGTTAAGATATTTTCAAGAGAATGTTTAATTATTACTTTTGCGATGCTACACAGATATGTAGGTAATATATGGGTTATTTTCTCCAAATTTAAATTAAAACATTTTTTGTGCTCTTTAATGCAAAATATTAGAAAAATATTTTTTGTTTTTAGTCAATTTGAAACATTTTGTAGTTACGTATAGAAAATACAATTGCACCGCTTGACAAAAGTACTTTTAAACATTTGCGTATACGAAGAAAAGTATAGTACAAATTTTTATCAACGAAGGTAATATGATTTTATTTCAAATAAGGATGGAAGCAAACAGTTTGGAAATCATCAATATAAAATATATGAATTATTTATTTAGCGTTCTTAGATATTTTTCTTTATAGTGTACCATAAAACATCAATTTATTTAACTTCAACTTTAATTCAAAAATTTTACAGTAAATTACTCCCTAAGCCTGTTTAAACTAAAACTCAAAATGGTTAAATGAGTATCATCATCAAACTGTAGGAGGCATCGGTAAAAAATTACAAACGAATAGAAATGTTAAAGCAAATTCAGTTGAGAATAAAAATACGCTATTCATTGAAATTTCTCTGAAAGTAATTTAAAATGTAATTCTTTCTAAATAAGCTGGGTCGGCTTTACAAACGCCAGTTATTACCGCCTGGACAGACTCATAAAAAAATTACTGGCGAAATACTGGCATTGTAGGGTGTAGAGTATAAAAGAAGGATGAAATATTCATTATCACAGCTGAAGAAAATTAGCATACTACAACTTCAGCGCACAAAGGAATATACATACTTACAGAACTATATGTATATGATAATTGGATGCATATATAAATTTTAGGTACGCGGATATGTAAAACTTAAATATATGTAGAGTTGCAATTTGAAAATAAAGTTGGAGTTCAAAGCGAGGACAAAAATAGTTGAAGTTCATCAAACTTGAACTAATTTAAGATTTAGATCTCAATTGAGTAATATGTACCAGCCGGCGATTCTATTCTTGTTATTGTGAGCGTAATAGTGAAGTGGACACAATGATTTCTTGAATGCTGTGTATGGTGAATTAATTTAAGGAATTAATTTAAGTTGGGTTTTTATGATAATGTAAGAGTCTAGCACCTCTTGTTGGCAGACCGTTGATTGAAGATGCGTGAGAGAGCTGAGATAGCAGATATCTCAAAAGATCTTGCACCGAAAAACATACTATTTATTTCTGGAATTCACAAGGCATGATCTACTATATATATATATGTATATTGATTTGATAAAGTTTATTGCAGGACAGAAATTTGAATTGAATGAACAGGTCAAGTGATTCCAGTTGTAAGGAGACTATTGAAAAAATGGCTATTTTCTGGAAAGTTTTCATTTTTAGTTTGTACTTTAACCTATCGGACCTCCCTGTATGTAGTCAACACTCTTTTTTATAAATAAATATACTAACGAAAAGTACATACAAATCCAATTTGTGCAAACATTTAAAATTTTGGTGGTTTTCTTTAAAATCAATATTTTGTTGTATTTTATTTTTTGACTTCCGTCCAACTTTCGGTTTGACGGCATACAAATATGCAAACAACTATCGTACAACGGGGCGTAGGTGTGCTGCTCCGTGGTGCCAACTGCAAAGGGAGCAATAAAACTAAGCCACAAAGTTACACTATAGACAGACAGGAAATATTTACCACACACACATGCATATGTATGTATATTGTGTAGATACTAGGCAAAAATTGTAATTTTCCTATTATATCGTATACAAATTTGCTTTTCCGCAGAGAATTAAGGTCAAAAATAGTAATAATTGGGTTTCTTTAAAATATATTACTCAAAATGGTGTATGAATATTTCGAATTTTGGATGAAATACAAGCAACATGAGTGCATCAGTACTTTCAGGCATACTAGCTACGCGCGCGTGTGCTCCAGTCTCGTAAACCAAGTTTCGTTACAGCTTCTTTTAGTTGGTTCCTTAAATCGCCAAATAACTTGCGTAGGATGAATACCTCAAGTAACATCTCCCGTGACTTTGCGCCATACAAAAGCACGGGTACTTTAAGTAATCGAGGGAGGGTTCCACGTTAAGGGATCTTCTCAGTGGGAAATTTTCGAAAAATCGATTTTTTTTGTTGCATTATCGGATAGTATATACTGTAATATTCATTCTCTCAAGTTTTGTAAACGAAATTCAAATTATTATGGTCGCTACAGCGCTTCTTGTAGAAAGAGAACGGAGAGAGACAATTTTTAAACACGTTTTTCTAAGAATGGTGTTTTTCAAAATGGTTTCACCTCTCAAGGGAAGAGTTTTGAAGAACTTGGAGAGAACATTTTTAACGGAAGCTTGTTTTTTTAATTTTGCCAATTAAAAAAAAAAACTCTCCATAGCGCGATAGCTACTTTCCTACGGGTTAATGATTTTTATACTCTCGCAACAAAGTTGCTAAGGAGAGTATTATAGTTTTGTTCACATAACGGTAGTTTGTAAGTCCTAAAACTAAAAGAGTCAGATATAGGGTTATATATACCAAAGTGATCAGGGCGACGAGTAGAGTCGAAATCCGGATGTCTGTCCTGTCTTGTACACTGTACTAAAACTTGGTATCATGATGAAACTTGGTACACGTATTCCTTGGCTCCATAAGAAGGCTAAGTTCGAAGATGGGCAAAATCAGCCCACTGCCACGCCCACAAAATGGCGGAAACCGAAAACCTATAAAGTATCATAACTAAGCCATAAATAAAGATATTAAAGTGAAATTTGGCACAAAGGATCGCATTAGGGAGGGGCATATGTGGACGTAGTTTTTTTTGGAAAAGTGGGCGTGGCCCCGCCCCCTACTAAGTTTTTTGTACATATCTAGGAAACTACTATAGCTATGTCAACCAAACTCTGTAGAGTCGTTTTCTTCAGGCATTTCCATAAACAATTCAAAAATGGAAGAAATCGGATAATAACCACGCCCACCTCCTATACAAAGGTTATACTGAAAGTCCCTAAAAGTACGTTAACCGACTAACAAAAAACGTCAGAAACATTAAATTTTACGGAAGAAATGGCAGAAGGAAGCTGCACCCAGGCTTTTTTAAAAATTGTAAATGGGCGTGGCGTCGCTCACTTATGGACCAAAAACCATATCCATACCGATTTCAATGAAATTCGGTATATAATATTTTCTTAACACCCTGATGACATGTACAAAATATGGGTGAAATCGGTTCACAACCACGCCTTCTTCCAATACAACGCTATTTTGAATTCCATCTGATGCCTTCTCTGTATAATATATACATTAGAAACCAATGATGATAGCGGAATAAAACTTTACACAAATACGGTATTTGAAAAATATGTAAATGACGGATAATGAAATCTCGATTATCACTTTATCATGCGAGAGTATAAAATGTTCGGTGACACCCGAACTTAGCCCTTCCTTACTTGTTTTCATATGCGATGGCCGTCAATGAATAGGTTCATTTCCGAGGCGTCTTTGTGGTCTTTAATTGGATTTGGTTTAAGATGGTGGGTACAAGGTCTTACCACAACCCAAATTTAATGTTCAGGGGATTGGATAGTGCTGCATACATGACTACGTTACTACTCGGCGGTCACTTTTTATTTTATTCTCGCCCCGTACAGTCAAAATAATAAAAACACAGGAAAACACAAGTAATCGGAAATATGCCAATGTTCCCAGTAAAAAGCTCGGCTGAATAAGTTTTAAATTTCACATTTCAAAACGTATAAATTTAGCCATATATGTGTATATGTATGTATATTATTTTAAGCGAAAATCACTGCAAAGTGTCGTCAAAAACAAAAGCCATTCCATTCATTTCATTAAAATATTTGTGTAAAGGCAATTACACAAACCTGGTGAGCAATTATCTCTTACCCAGTTAGCAGCTTATGAAGCAATTAATTGAAAATATTTTAAATAAAAAATTTTTTAAATAATAATGAAAAAGTTGTTCAACGCCCCGCGCAAAAATGTTTACAGCAGCGCTTTAATAACCTGTCACCCCGCTAACATTCCTCGTAAAACTAAAAGGAATGCTAAATAGTTTGCAATAAGTGTTTGATGCTTGTGCTTATTAATATTTTTTGTAAAACCCATTACCAACTGTACTTTACTGTACTAACAATAATATAATAATATTTATCAAAAATATCAAATTCCACTGATTTTTTTATGGACTATTTATTTTCAAATAACTGAAATTATTTTTATAGTAGTCACTACAAGCCCGCATTTTGCGATAAATTTTCATATCTTCGCGTTTTATCTATAAGCTTATACGCAGGTTGCCTTTTATATTTCGGGATTTGGGAACCCTCGTGTTGCAATCTGGAAACTCACAATTTTATCGTCAAATTTGACATTTTTGATGTTATACATACTCAGAACATTTTGACATACAACCGCTATTTGTATTGCTTACAGTGACTTGAAATATTCATCTTGGACAAAAAATAAAGTCAAACCCAGAACATTTTTGAATGATTATATTTTATAACTTTTGACGTGGATTAACTCAGCAATAGCGCGTCGGAGTTAAATCAAGGGGATTGCGTCACGATATTGATTGAAAATTTGACGAAAAGCTCATGAGGAAACAATAAAGTATGTGACGGCGCATTATCGTGGTGCAAAAACCATAATTCCTGGCTTTTTTACGAATACCTTCCGCAGTAATAATACGTTTCATGATATCCTGGAAGTCGGAAAGAAATGTTGCACAGACGTTAACGCGTCGCTGATTTTCGAAAAAACTGAGTGATTTTGGAACCAATCGTGCTTTCACTATTCTTAGGCCAAAATGATTTTTAAAAATGATTTTTTCTGATCCTTTCGAACTTTCAACGATGTCAGTAAGTTCTCTGACTGTTGGTCGATTCTCAAGCACCAATTCTTTTATTTTATTGACGTGCTGACGTTGATGTTGATGGCCGTCCTGGACGTGGAGCGTCGTCAACGCGTTCTCTGTCTTCTTTGTATCAATCAAAAAAACTTGCTCGCGATAAGCAATTATTAGAAGGCGTTTTCCAACATTCTGAACGTTTCAGCACCAAAAATTTTATTCCGCACAAAAAATGTAAGGAACTTCTTTCTTGAATAACTTCATTTGTCGTATATAGAAGTCGCCGAATACATTTTGAGTACTTCAGAAAGATAAGCGTTTACTAAACATTAATGATTATTTTGATTTGACATTTATCACAGATGACAGTCATATCAACCTAGAAAAAAAAATATTTCGACGAATGGGTTTTCGTGGGAAATTTAAATTAAAAAGTCCTACTATATTTTGCCTACAGTAGTAGATCTTAATGGAGACTAGTTTGAAAAAACAATAAAGCGATTTTTGATTATTAATAATTGTTTTTATTCCCGAAATGTAAAAGGCAACCTACGTAATCATATTTACTAAGCCTGTTTGTTCATAAATTGCGTTATAAAGAGAAATTTTTAAAGTTATAGCGTTTCCTAGAAATACAGCGTTTAAACAAGCTGCCAAAGTATGCATGCAAACATTTACATAGTAAAAAACATTTAAGAACTATGTAAATATTTTTGCCCTACTTATTAGGTGTAGTGCGAAAAAATTCGGAAGAAAAAAATATTGATTTTTCAATAACTGTTCCGTTTCTTATTTAAAATAAAAGTTTTTTAACTCTAAAAACACCGTGTATATTAGTACAATTCAAGCCAGCTTCACAAATAGTCTTACATACACACGCTTGTCTATACCACATACATTTATCTCTGTATTTATTTATGACATAAATGTAAATGTATTCGAATTGAAATTTGTCAATTAATTGCTGTATTTGCTTCAGTGTATTCGCTTGCGGCACCTCATTAGTAAACATATTCACTTCATATTTGATTTGGCCTAATAGTTTAGGCAATTTAGTAATTTCACCAATAAATATAAATTCACAACAACTAATCGCATGTATTACAAATTTGATCTGTGGTCAATTAAGTAATGATTGTTCGAGCTTAAATAACTTAACTGGTATTCAACTCATGCCGTGTTCAGTAACTTGACCTATAGTATAGTGTGTGGGATGGAGTTCAAAACATAGAAAGTGCAGAAGTATATGCAACAGATCTCATGAAAAACGCTTACCCGATTTGATGAAATCGTTTTGTAAACTTGAGAGTTCTCTGTTTGATTTCCGATGAGTAGCACCGGAGTTTTGAGTCTAAACGGGACCACTTATTTTTATCAAACTATTTTTGTTTAATTAAAAGCAAGTACTTTGGGGAATATTAAAACATGACATCAAATAAAATATTTCGGTCAAACAGCAATCGTCATTCGATTTATTGATATCCCGGGTCACATATTCACTATAATACATCTAGTGTTGAGATATATTATTATTATTACTTCAATATTTATCACTGTGTCAACTGTCATCTCGATGATATTGGATGATAATAATACGTATAACGTTTGTGTTGCTTACAGTAACTTCAAATATGCATCTCCAAGGCGAGTTTCGGGGAGGTCGTCATGTGATCCATGGTGAGATAGAGGCACAATTTGTTGAACGCTCAAAAAAGGCTCGGGTCGATTGGTCGGGAGAAATGTTAAAAATTACGATATCTGTGCTTCGTAACACGTCTATGAAATCGTGAGATCAGTCGACTGCGTGGGTGTTTCAAGATGAGTCGAATCCAACAAAAGTTGTTCACGCACGAAACGCTTCCAAGCAAAGGGTTGCCTATTTTTTGGAACAAGTGGATATTTCGCAACTATTCACTAGAAAACGCAGAACAGTAAATTCTGAGTGATATATTATATAACCTTTTGTTGCCAGTTGTCTTTCAAGAAATTAGGAAAACCAACCGTCCAAGACGTATCACTCCTCACTGGGACAATGCAAACTCTTACACAACAAACAACTGAGTTTTGAGTACGCAAAACATCAATTTGACAAGTCACCCATCGTATAGCTCTGACATGGGACGGAATGACTTCTTTTTATTCCCATGCATATAATATAAACTAATACTACAAGTATATAGTAGGTCAGCGTTTTTTGACACCTGACGTTGCGAGAGTGGCCAAAGTGCTTTGAAAATTGGTTCAGACATATGCAAAAGCATATAGATTTTAATGGAAATCGTGTTATCCCTTGAAGTTAAATTAAAACATTATTTTACCCTAGAGTGTACCGAGTTTTTGAGAAATGTGGAAACAATTATCATCAATGTCGACGTTTGCAAAATGGTGAAAATATGGTCAAATGTAACGACAGAAGTAAATCTTTGATACATACTATAGCACTAATACCTCTGCTTTTAGAAAACAGCATTATACTTAGTAGTAATATAATTTCTTAAGGCGAATAATTCTTCCGATGGATTGCCGGCCGAGCTATTCAAATACGTCGGCAAAGAACTGATGAGGAGCATACATCAGCTTCTTTGTATAATATGGTCGGAGGAAAGCATGCCCGAGGATTGGAACTTAAGTGTGCTCTGCCCAATCCATAAAAAAGAAGACTCCACAATCTGCGCCAACTACCGTGGCATAAGCCACCTCAACATTGCTTATATTGTTCTATCGAGCGTATTGTGTGAAAGACTTAAGCCCACCATCAACAAACGCTACGTTGAGCCAATTGCAGATTCCAAGCGAAGCCATGTCCTTCTCCTCCTAGTCTTTCCAACGGAGTAGAGGTCTTCCTCTTCCTCTGCTTCCTCCGGTGGGTGCTGCGTCGAATGCTTTCAGATCTGCAGTGTTCTCATCCATATGGACGCCATGATCTAGCCAGCGTAGCCGTTGTCTCTTAATTCGCTGAAGTATGCCAAGGTCGTCGTATATCTCATAAAGCTCATCGTTCCTATGCAGCAAGACGGGAATAATGAGTGACTTATAGAGTGTGGGTTTTGTTCATCGAGAAAGGACATTACTTCTCAATTGCCTACTCAGTACTCGAAGCAGCACCTGTTGGCAAGAGTTATTCTGCGTTGGATTTCCAGGCTGAAACTGTTGGTAGTGTTGATACATTTTCTAAGATAGACGAAATTATCTTCGACTTCAAAGTTATGACTGTGACAGTGACGTGAAAGCCAAGTCGGGAGTATGACGACTGTTTGTTTGATAACAGGAGAGATATTTCGTCTTGCCCTCGTTCACCACAGACCCATTCGCTTTGCTATCAGAGCGGCTTTATATCTGGAAAATCAACAACCGACCAAATATTTACCATGCCCAAATCTTGGAAAAGACCCGTGAAAAGAGAATCGACACATACCACCTCTTCGTCGATTTCAAAACCGCTTTTGACATTAAAAAAAGGAGCTGCCTTTATACCGCGTGTCTGTATTTGCTACCCCGCAAAACTAATATGGCTGTGTAAACTGTCGTTGAGCAATATCAAAAACTCCGTTAGTTTCGGGAAGGACTTTTCCCAGCCGTTCGATACCAAACGACGTTTCAGAAAAGGCAAATCCCTATCGTGCGACTTCTTGAATCTACTCCTGAAGAATATTTTGAGTAGTCGAAAAAGATGCTACTTCGGACTGAGTAGGCAATTGAGAAGTAAAGTCCTCTCTGGACGAACAAAACCCACACTCTGTAAATCATTCATTATTCCTGTCCTGCTATAGGGAACAGAGGCATGGACGATGACAACATCTGATGAGTCGACGTTACGAGTTTTTGAGAGAAAAGTTTTGCGGAAGATTTATGGTTCTTTGTACATTGCCCACGGCAAATATCGCATACGATGTAACGATGAGCTTTGTGAGATATACGACGACATTGACATAGTTCAGCGAATTAAGAGACAGCGGCTACGTTGGCTAGGTCATGTCATCCGTATGGATGAGAGCACTCCAGATCCGGAAGCATTCGACGCAGTACCCGCCGGGGAAAGCAGAGGAAGAGGAAGACCTCCACTCCGTCGGCTATAACAGCGTAAGCGGTGTTTACGCCAGTAAAGAAGAAGAAGTGGAACAATTCTTCATCGTCCAAGTTTGATATGCATATGTATTATAATAAAAATTGAAATCAGGTTTTTATTGAAATGATGTATAAATATAACTTTCTATTGGGTGGAGCGATGCACTAGGAGACATGTAAATGTCTGTGAACCAATATTATTTTGTGTATTAATAAATGTTCAGTCGAAGCTGTCTTACATAATTCCCTACTTCAGAGGTAATAAATGCATAATTAGTAATTAAGGCGCAAGTTAACTTCGGAGAATAACTCATTTACAACCCGCCGCCTTTCAGCAATATGCATTATACGAATCAATGTGTTCGAATAAACATATGTATACTTAAATACATAAAAATAATATGTGCGCTGATATATAATATTTTGTATAACCGCTTCATTACATTTGATTATTAGAATTTATTTTCCATCTTGTCGGCATGTCAATATTAATACTTTGGCCTTACAATTGATGAAAGAGGTCGAACGGGAATTGGGATGTTATAAGCAAAATTTCGATGTAACTAATTTTGTTTAACTTTAGATATGGGAAATAAATACTGGTAACAACTAGAAAGAAAAGACGGAGGCCATAATATTTAATTGAGCTTGATGAGTTTAGTCGATTTAGCTACGTCCGTTTGTCTATACAAGGTGCTTTCTAAAGTAAATAGGACTGTTTGAATCTAGCGCCCCCTGATGGTGCCATATATATGACGACTGCGTTAGAATCTGCTATCTTTATTGATTGTCCAGTGAGAATTTCATGACATTTCATTGATTGGAAGTGAAGTTATTGCGTTTTAAGTGTCAGTATGTTTGTGTTATCGGTGCGAAAATGAGCTTCGAACAAAGAGCCAATATTAAATTTTGTTTTAAAATTGGTAAAACTTTTATCGAAACGTTTCAATTGATGAAACAAGTTTATGGCGATGATTGCCTATCCCGTTGCAGAGTGCACGAGTGGATCCAACGTTTTCAAAGTGGTCGTGTGGACATAAATGACGATCAACATGTGGGCCAATCAAAATCCGTGATCACCGGAAATTCTATCGAAACTGTGCGTGAATTCATCAAAAATCAGCCGAAATCGTCATTGAAATTCATGGAAATGGAATTAAACATCTCCAAAACATCGATTTATCGCATTTTGACCGAACATTTGGGCTTACGAAAGGTGTGTGCATGGTTTGTTCCGCACAAATTGACTGACGACCAAAAATTGCTCAGAATCCAACATTCGAAAGACGATTATTTGACCAAAAATCAAATTTTAACTATTAACCACTCCTCGTATTCACCTGATATGGCATCGTGCGACTTCTTCCTTATCGGAAAAAATGCATTTGCTAATGAAAGGAAAGCGTTATGCAGCGTAGAGGCCATTCAAAAGGCTTGCACCGGCATACTGGCGGCCATACCGGCCAACGAGCTAAAACACTCATTCGACATGCTTTTGGACCGTGCAAAAAGCTGTATTGAAGCAGAAGGAGACTATTTTGAATAAAATAAATTGATTTTACTGAAAGAGACCATTTGTTCTGTTCTTTTTTTAAATGTCCTGTTTACTTTGGAACGCACTTTGTATAAGTGCTTACTATTTGCTCAGTTTGTGAGATATATGTAGATCAGAAATTATCGGAACGATCGATATTCGTCTACTATAGCCAAGGGCGTCGCGAGGATCCAGATCATGGGGGGTGAGTCCCGTTGAAATGCCGACTCATTTCAAGAATTTGCCGATTTAATGTATATGTTTATAAATATATAAAAAATAAAGATATCTTCATTTCTGATAAGGTATTACGGAGAAGTTTGACAACATAATAGCATAATTCATTATTTTATTCTCAAATAAGTATTGTACATATTAGTATAATCATCATTTAATATGTTTCTCTTAATATAAAATACATATATTGTTCAGCGACGTGTTACGCGGGAAAAAACAAGATTTTCTTAAGAAATTGAATTGCAAAAAATATAAATTTCTGAGATATATTTTCACTCTGCGATGTTTCAACATTGACCATTTTCCAACAACATCGCGCAGATCGATTTCGTCTACTTTATCCTTTGATCCCCCATTGTTGCACGCAAATCGTTGAAAACAAATTTCAATTTACTAAAAGAACGTTCACATGAAGCTGACGTGACAGGAGCAGTCATTATGTAATGAACAATTTTGTACGCAGAAGGAATGACCTTTCTCAATTTGTACGCTACTATAGAAATGTCATCGAAAGATTTACACTCTTTACATGAATCAAAAGGAATTTGTGTTTCAGCAAAAATACAATCTAGATCTGCACTGAAGAACTTAGGTTCCAATTGCACAACATTTGTTTATTCGAACACTCGTTCATTTGAACGCCGATTCACTCGCTGATTTGAATTTTTAACATTGCTCTATACCTATATGATACGATATGATAAACTAATCATAATCTCCTTCGTCAATTTAAACAGAACGAGTTTCTTGTGAATATAAATATTGCACATATAAAAGTAAATTAGGAGATAACCGACTTTTGAAAGAATGACGATCGATAGTAAATTCATTCTTCGAACTTAAAAAAAATATATTCAACCACTGTTATTCGAACATTGTAGTGTTTTAATAATCCTGGAAATTACGAAAAGGTGCCTTTTTAAGCTTGCTTCCGCAATTATAGAGCTATTTATTGCGTTTTACTGAAGTTAGAATTTTCATAAATGCCGGCTAGTGAATTCGCAATGGATATGACGTAAAAATTAATGTGCAATAATATATTTTGATGAAAATCTTAAAAATATTCAATAAGTTTTGACAACAAATTTCCGGGTACTTGGCAACTCTTACTGGAATTGCCGAAATGAACTTTCAAATTTTTAGTTATGATATTAAAACGGCCGAAAATGCCGACTCGTTCATAGATGGGGGGGTGTCACACCCACAATTGATAGTTTGAACCTTTTGTAAATACTGATTCGTTTCGTTTTCGATGAGTTTCATTCAACTATAATTTATTTTACGAAATTATCTACCTTGGTATATCAAGTAGTTTTTGTTTTACAAGCAGTCTATTAGTGATTAAAACTTATATAAAGGTAATATGAGTTACTTAATTGGTTAAATCAAAAGTATGGTATTCTCGCCAATTCTTGTCATGATGTAAAGTATCAAATCACTTGAGTACAAAAGTACACATAACTTTATTACATAAAACCAAAAGAAACAAATTTAGGAACAGCTTAGTAATTGATAGCCATACGGGCCATATTTTTGAATATTATTAATCATTGAAGTCGTACAATTTACCAACTAATAAACTCAGAATATTTGTCTTTCCACCAGATTTTAAATACTCATTTGAAATAAAAGTTCTATCTTTCTTAAGAATATTCTCTATAACACCAAGCTGTTTATTCATGTGCTCAACGGAATTATTTAGGGTCAAGTGCAAGTTTGTCTAGCAGAATATATAACAAAATAATTGTCGCCTTTCGTTCGGAATCCGCCTTTTCACACAATTTTTTGCGTTAAATAACGGCTTTCACCTTATGTGCCGATAAAGTGAATTCACACATTCACACTTACTTATATGCCATATACTGTGCGTTTCAGTTTAAGCCCATTTTACTTTACGGTTGCTCCTTTTCGGCGTGATTTACAGACTTTTCCCAAGTGTGTCATTTCGTATATGAGTATGTTTTTACCTCAGTTGCCTCAGTTGCTCCGTTGCTTTGACTCTTACTTTCGCATATATTTTCACTTAAGGTGTTGTTACTGTTGTTGTTGTTGCTGTTGCGTCTGTCGTTCAACACATTTTTGCAAGTGATGTACTGCTTGTGGCAGGACCCCAGCAAGCTCTCTACTGACAATTTTGTAACTTTAATTTTTTCCCAGCTTAAATCCCTTCGGCAATTCCAAAGAGACTGATTGTGTGATATGTTGTTGTTGTTTTATGTCAACCTTGTCCATCACATATATTTGTTAAAGATTAAGCTTCTTAACAGGTTTCGATTTCTTTATATCCTGTTGCTTTTTCCTACACTTTTAAATTTATGGCTTTGTGGCCTTACAGACACTGTTATATATTCTACTATGTGTGTGTGTCTATCGTATTCTCTATATTGGATTGGCCTTTAAGCTTCAATTCTTACAAGTGGCTGCACCACAGATAAAATTCTCATAAGCAGGTGTGTATGGCTGTATACCCTTCCTTGTGTTTCGGGCATTAAATTTTTATTGTAGCCTGATGTAGTTATCGGCTCATTTATATCATATTAAGAGAGTATTTTACGGTGATTTTCCGCAATAAAGTAGCATTTTAAAGGAAATTCAACTTTGCTAATGATGATTGCTCTTTTAGTAGTTCTTATTTTTTGGTTTGTTTATGTACTTTTAGATATATATGTTCGCTATTGAAAATTTATGTTCCTTAACAGCATATTGAGAACATTAAATACGAGACTATTTGTGTTATAAAGTTATTTTTGGAATACCATTGCTCTTTGGACAAATTAAGCCAATATTAAGTACTCCAAGAATAGTTTTGTCGTCATTTGAGAAAATTTTGCTGAAAATACTTTATTAGTTGTATAAGTTGTACTTTATAGTGATGATGATATTCTTTTTAGCAGAGCCTCTGTAACAGGCGATCCAATTCCTAAATGCCATTGTTCAAATGAACATGTGCGTTGATACCAAGGTGCGCTGTTTAAGGTTCGCCGCCGTATAGATCATATTTATTAGTTTAAGCATTAGTAAAAGCATGTAATTCTAACTATTACAATTCTTAACATTGATAAAATATTATACACAAGAACATATTTAAACACAAATTTGTACACTTGAGAAACATAGATAATTACATACGAACATACACACGCACATACACTGAGTGTTTTATTTAAAAACAACTCCATGTCATGTAACTATACATACCAATATACACATATACTTATAAATTTAATTAGACATGATAGATCCCAAAATTGTATATAGTATAAGCGATGAAAATACTGAAATAAATCAGAATGAAATAGTTCTATATATATAGATGACGTGTCTATCAATTTTAGTTCTCCATCAGAGGTGAGACAAAAATGAATAGTTCGTCATCATTTGATCTTACAAACTAAAGATATGCTGTTCGAGCCGGATATCAAAGTCCAGCCAAACAGTCCTGTATAAAGTAGCAAATAAGCAACTCAAAAAGCCACCCTAATTTCCGACCAACATTGAACCTTTTATCTGATTGTGCTCCTACTCCGGCAGCTCTTAACAAATTAAATTAAATTTTTGATTGTGAGTTCTTATATCACGCTTTTGCCTCAGACGCTCTATCATTCTTATGTGCTCTGCTTTTACTGATTTCAAAAAAACGTCAACGAAAGACGAACTAATATTTTTTTGTTTATCCAAGCAATAATTATGTTGGGTAGTCGAAAAAGTACTTTAATTTAGTATTAATAGTAAATAAATAAACAAATAAGTACCATTTTGGTCGATTTCCTTTTGCCATTTTTCATCGGCAGTGTAAATCGAAATTTCGGAAACGAGCGAACCATTATTGTGCTACACGAACTGATACAGCATCGTCTCCGTAAACTTCACAAATTTCTTGGCTTGCGTGGCGTTCTTCCCTTTTTTATACAAACATTTCAAACTATAACGAATTTCTTCATTATTTTCATTCATTTTTGAACAGCTGTAACTTTTTTTCAACTTTCCCGAATTTAATTTTTAGTTAAATGAAGCTTAAACTCTTATCTTTCCAACACTTTATGGTATGACACAATGTGATTGGTAGCACAGGAGATATCGACTGCATCGACATCTATTGACAAAATACGAAAATATGTTTTCGACTACCCAATATCTCGACTTTGATACACAAAGTTAAACTTCAGAGTATGTGTTAGGCATTAAAATGCCGATTGATCATGTAATGTTTGCGAACGAACCAAGATTTTCCGGATACACCAGTGCTTCTAATATTCCATTCGTCGAGATATTTATTTTCTGGGTTGGCTTGACTGTCAATGACATCTGCGCCAAATGTCAATCAAAATAATGACTAGTGTTTAGTATACGCTTGTTTTTCTAAAGTACATAAAGTGAAAGCACGATTTGTTGCAAAATCACTAAGTTTTAACGTAAGTGGCGATGAGGCTTGGATATATGCTTACGACCCGGAAATCATCGTCTGTTTTCATTCGGTCGTGGCAAGTGTGAGCCGAAGCTGATAAAATCACGTCAAAGCAAGTCAATAATCAAGATGTGATCCACTAGGAATTCTTTCCGACCGGTCAAAATGTCAACAAGGAGTATTATTTGAGTGTTACGCGTCATTTGCGCAAAGCTATTCGTAAAAGAAGCCAGAATTATGGGCCGACAGTACTTGGTTATTGCAACACGATAATACAGAGACTTTAATCAAAATTGTTTAATTCCAGGTTTTTATTTTTCTTGAACTTACTGCACGAGTTTTTTTTAATATATATAGTGTTTTAATTTTTATGCTCTGGGATGGGGTCATGTGTAGAAGTTCACGCAAGTGAGGAAAGTTCTCTGATCGCCATTCACTTGGGAGTGGCCAGAAACGATTCTTTTACATATGACTCAAGCAGCTCACGACTTCCGGTCTTTGACCAAGTATCCTCTGGGTAGCCTAAGAACATCCGTTCGAAGGTGAGCTAAAGTGAGAAGGCGAAACACCCCTGCAAAGGGTTGTGCGCTGGGTTTGGGACCCGCCACGTAAAAAGCTCACCCCAATGAAAAACCAACAGCAGCCTTGGATGAGAGACCCCCTTTTGATGACGACCATGGCAAACGAAATAAGGACTACGAATTAAGGGCATGCACCTGGAATGTCCGGTCCCTTAATTGGGAAGGTGCCGCTGCCCAGCTGGTTGATGTCCTCGTAAAAACAAAGGCTGACATCACCGCCGTCCAAGAAATGCGATGGACGGGACAAGGACAGAGACGAGTAGGTCCTTGTGACATTTACTACAGTGGCCATATAAAGGAGCGCAAGTTTGGTGTGGGATTCGTGGTGGGAGAGAGACTCCGTCGCCGAGTACTATCATTCACTCCGGTGAATGAACGTCTAGCCACAATCCGCATCAAAGCGAGGTTCTTCAACATATCGCTGATCTGCGCCCACGCTCCGACGGATGAGAAGGACGATGTGACCAAAGATGCCTTTTATGAGTGCTTGGAACGCACTTATGAGAGATGCCCCCGCCACGATGTCAAAATCGTGCTTGGCGACTTCAACGCCAGGGTGGGCAAAGAAGGTATCTTTGGCACTACGGTCGGTAAATTCAGCCTCCACGAGGAAACATCCCCAAATGGGTTGAGGCTGATCGACTTCGCCGGGGCCCGAAATATGGTTATCTGTAGTACTAGATTCCAGCACAAAAAAATTCATCAAGCTACCTGGCTGTCTCCGGATCGAAAAACTACCAACCAGATCGATCATGTTGTGATAGACGGAAGACACGTCTCCAGTGTTTTAGATGTGCGTGCGCTCCGAGGTCCTAACATTGACTCGGACCACTATGTATCTTGTTGCAGCCAAGATATGCATCCGCCTCTGTGCAGAAAAAACCGCACATCAACAAACACAAGGAAGGTTCGACGTCGAAAAGCTGCAATCACAACAGACTGCCGAACGATTTTCTACTCGGCTTGCACTCCTGCTCTCTGAGAGCACTCATCAACAACTCGGTATAAGGGAACTGTGGGACGGCATTTCAAACTCCTTACGTACAGCTGCATCCGAAACCCTTAGTTTTCGGAAAGTGCAAAAGAACAACTGGTACGACGAGGAGTGCCGCGCCGCAGCGGAGAGAAAACAGGCTGCCTACCTCGCAACGTTACGATCGACCACAACACGTGCGGGATGGGATAGATACCGAGAATTGAAGAAGGAAGCGAGACGCATCTGCAGACAGAAAAAGAAAGAGGCCGAAATGCGTGAGTATGAAGAGCTTGATAAGCTGGCCGACAGGGGTAATGCTCGAAAATTCTACGAAAAAATGCGGCGGCTTACAGAAGGTTTCAAGACCGGAGCATACTCTTGTAGAACCCCCAAAGGTGATCTAGTCACTGATGCCCAGAGTATACTTAAATTATGGAGGGAACACTTCTCCAGCCTGCTGAATGGCAGTGAACGCACAACATCAGGAGAAGGAGAACCCGATTCCCCAATCGATGACGATGGAGCAGACGTACCATTACCCGACCATGAAGAAGTTCGAATAGCAATTGCCCTCCTGAAGAACAACAAAGCGGCAGGGGCCGACGGATTGCCGGCCGAGCTATTCAAACACGGCGGCGAAGAACTGATAAGAAGCATGCATCAGCTTCTTTGTAAAATATGGTCGGACGAAAGCATGCCCAACGATTGGAATTTAAGTGTGCTATGCCCAATCCATAAAAAAGGAGACCCCACAATCTTCGCCAACTACCGTGGGATTAGCCTCCTCAACATCGCATATAAGGTTCTATCGAGCGTATTGTGTGAAAGATTAAAGCCCACCGTCAACAAACTGATTGGACCTTATCAGTGTGGCTTCAGACCTGGAAAATCAACAACCGACCAGATATTCACCAAGCGCCAAATCTTGGAAAAGACCCGTGAAAGGAGAATCGACACACACACCACCTCTTCGTCGATTTCAAAGCTGCTTTCGACAGCACGAAAAGGAGCTGCCTTTATGCCGCGATGTCTGAATTTGGTATCCCCGCAAAACTAATACGGCTGTGTAAACTGACGTTGAGCAACACCAAAAGCTCCGTCAGGATCGGGAAGGACCTCTCCGAGCCGTTCGATACCAAACGAGGTTTCAGACAAGGCGACTCCCTATCGTGCGACTTCTTCAACCTGCTTCTGGAGAAAATAGTACGAGCTGCAGAACTAAACAGAGAAGGTACCATCTTCTATAAGAGTGTACAGCTGCTGGCGTACGCCGACGATATTGATATCATCGGCCTCAACATCCGCGCCGTTAGTTCTGCTTTCTCCAGGCTGGACAAGGAAGCACAGAAAATGGGTCTGGTAGTGAACGAGGGCAAAACGAAATATCTCCTGCCATCAAACAAACAGTCGTCGCACTCGCGACTTGGCTCTCACGTCACTGTTGACAGTCATAACTTTGAAGTCGTAGATAATTTCGTCTATCTTGGAACCAGCGTAAACACCACCAACAATGTCAGCCTAGAAATCCAACGCAGGATAACTCTTGCCAACAGGTGCTATTTCGGACTGAGTAGGCAATTGAAAAGTAAAGTCCTCTCTCGACGAACAAAAGCCAAACTCTATAAGTCGCTCATAATTCCCGTCCTGCTATATGGTGCAGAGGCTTGGACGTTGTCAACAACTGATGAGTCGACGTTGCGAGTTTTCGAGAGAAAAGTTCTGCGAAAGATTTATGGTCCTTTGCGCGTTGGCCACGGCGAATATCGCATTCGATGGAACGATGAGCTGTACGAGATATACGACGACATTGACATAGTTCAGCGAATTAAAAGACAGCGGCTAAGCTGGCTAGGTCATGTTGTCCGGATGGACGAAAACACTCTAGCTCTGAAAGTATTCGACGCTGTACCCGCCGGGGGAAGCAGAGGAAGAGGAAGACTTCCACTCCGTTGGAAGGACCAAGTGGAGAAGGACCTGGCTACGCTTGGAATATCCAATTGGCGCCACGTAGCGAAAAGGAGAAACGACAGGCGCGCTGTTGTTAGCTCGGCTATAATCGCGTAAGCGGTGTCTACGCCAATTAAGAAGAAGAACCTGTTGTCACAGAGTATAATAGTTTTGCTCACCTAACGGTTGTATGTATCATCTAAACCTAATCGAGATAGATATAGGGTTATGTATATATAAATGTTTAAGATGACAAGAAAAGTTAAAATCTGGTTGACTGTCTGTCCGTACGTGCAAGCTGTAACTTGAGTAAAAAATTAGATATCTTGGTGAAACTTGGTTTGTGGGTTCCTTAGTACAAAATAAAAATACAAGTTAGTAGATGAGCGTAATCGGACTATTGCCACTTTTCACAAAAAAATACCACATCCACCAAAAATTGTCCAAATCCAAACAAAATTGTTCAAGCCCCAGTTACCGAATAAATGGACCCCAGTTAACTTTTGACCGATAATATCGATCAGTCTGTGAGACGTATAATAGAAATTCAGAGAGAATCCTTTGCTGACAATAGTATTTCTGTGTATAAAAAATGGGTTGAATCGGATCAATACATCCCTGAGCACCCAATTGGGCGAAAACTTGACCTAGCTCCCATATAACTAATACACGGATTTTCGAACACCCGGCTGACTTTGCTGTATGTGATTGGTGATTTTATGTGAGATACCTTAATGAAATCCAGGGAACAATTTATTGGTATGTGGCATCTTCATTGTATGTAGTATTGGCAAAAAATTTTTCTAACAAATCTTATGATAAATTTGTCGGTCTGTGTATGAGTTATATAGAGAATAAGTTTATATAAAATTGCTTAGATTGCGATCGTCTGATTGAAGTTTTACATCTTTAGGTATTTCGGTTGCACTCGAACTGAGTGCTTTCTTATTTGTTCAATATATATTTCTCTAGAATATATACGAAATTTTATGAAGTAATCTGTGATTTCCGTATTTATGATGAGATGAGACCATAAGCAATATTCGCAAACTCACTGAACCATTTATACATAGGGTGCGGACGAAATATGACAATTTTTTTACAAGCTCATCTATAGCAACAAAACTTTTATCAAAAAGAAGTACCTTAGTAGGAACTATTCCCAAACCTACAAAAGAAAAGAATGACAAAATGGCGCGGTTTTCAACGCAGCCTTACAAATCAAAAAAAGAAATGTGGTGTCGTGGGACACCAGGTAGGAACGAAGTTCCTTCGGATAATGTAGAATCGATACAATTTGCAAAAAAAATTGTGTTTAATTTTATTTAGGTTGTCCTGATTTTTCTCTCAAATTTCGCTGATTAGTTTTTATTTAAGTACAGATAAGTATTAAGAAAACTCTACTGTCGCCCTACTGCCGTCGGCAAATATAGGAAATATTCAAGTTAGCGGAAACAACAACTGTCGGCCTGCAGTTGTGTAGTCGTGCAGCTGTCAAAATAACAGTGTCCATAAGAACGTCTGTATTTTAATATTTGACAGATGTAGTTTGCAGTCTGTCGCACTCTATGTGTTCCGCACTTCACTCAAAACTAATTTGCATACACAATAACGTTACAGATTTTCATGCCTAATTATTTTGCAAAACCTAAAGGTAGGCTATAACTAGCGATCTTACAGAATTTTTCTTACGGGTTATTTCTTACGGGTTATTTCTTATGGGTTATTTCTTACGGGTTTTTTCTTACGGGTTTTTTCTTACGGTTTTACTATCACTTTTTTTTTCAGTTAGCTCCCGCAGCAAAATCCCTATCTTCTGCAAGCCTGCCGTAAGGAACTTCGTTCCAATAATTGTACTGTAACAATTTACAAAAGCAAACCCAACAAAAAAGGTCTCTTATTAAGTTCGTATCATAAATACCTGTGTGTAAAAATTTTAGAAACAGGTAAATGTACACCTGAAACTATTGCTATTTATAATAATAGAGAATTTGGCGTGAATATGACGGATCCAATGGCTAGAAAGTACAGCACAAAATCTAAGTCTAATAGATAGCCTGTCCAGGTGTATCGCAACATTTTGAATTTAGCTGCTATAAATGCTTGATTTTTCTATGTGCAAACAACTGGAGAAAGGATAACGCGACAAGTATTTTTAATTCAGTTGACAGAGGGACTTGCCACCGAATACCACGAAACACATGAAACGTGGAAATTATGGCGAAAACTTCACCAGATTCCATAACAAAATAATAATAATAAAACTATAAACATTTGTTTAACACGTAAAAAATATGTTTGTGGCAAATGCTTACGGGAGAGACCCGTCATCTGTAAAAAGTGCGACAGTGCGACAACGGATACATTTTATTTAGTTTCAATTCCGAGCTTTCTTTCTAAAAATGTACTCCTAAAGCCTGAAAAATAAATATTTTTTTAATTATTATAATACAGTTTTAATAATACAGTTTTTCATACTGAGTTCTTGAAGTAAATGTTTACGAGTTGAAACATCCTCCCGTTAAATACCAAAGCCTTGGCCTTGTGCTTACTTTGATAGTCATCACTCAAAACACACTAACCTTAGAAATTTGCTAATGTGTTCAAAATCAAAGCCAAAACTAAGATTTTTATCTAGGTTATAATTATAAAAGCTTTACTCACCTGTGATTGATATGTAAGTTGTCATTCGATAAAATAAATACAATTTGTTTTTTTCCTTTGTACATTGAGTGACTTGCTTTAATTTATTTCTTAACTTATTGCTTTATAAAGGTGATGGTGTATACATTAAAGGTGTATATAGTAATCCTAAATTGTACATTGAGACCATAAAATATTTCGTTTGAAATTCGCATTTTTGCTTTCCTCTACATTTTTTAAATTGTGTGTTCCAGTTTTTACATCAAAGATTTAATATTTCACTAACTGTAGTATATATTCAAATCCGATTGAGCAATTTATATGTGTTCTTATAAATATTAAATCACCTATTTTTACTTTTCATTAAATATTGCTTCCTCATACCGTAGTTGGCTCATAAAGCCCTTAATGGTGTAAAATATTGCAAATTTAAGGGTCTACTTATTCCTAAGTATTACTACAGAAATTTATATATAATTTGACAAATATAGCTAAGATTGTTTTGGTACTTCTATTCTTACACAAATAGGTTAATCTATGTAAACCATGAGCATCCTTCCAATGCTAATGTTTAGTATATTGCTTATACTAGCATTCGTAAATATGGAGGGAAAGTTTTTATACCTAGGGGTTCGAAAAGAGATACTTGTACATCACATTTATGAATTTATTCGATTGCTCAGAATGATATTGGTAATAGTGCACTTCAAATTGAAGTCTTATATATAATTTCCTATAATTTGCATTTCCAGAGTTTCAAAGAATATATATTTATACTAGAACTCAGGATTTTGACTAAATTTGATCTTTTGAGTTTCCATACTCAATATACAACTTGTAATTTTTTCCTACCTAATTTACAGTTAACTGGCGCTGTTGAGTTCTTAAACTTTCTTAAATATTTTTTATCATTAAAGGCTCGCTACTAAGAAATAGTTTCTAGAGTTCATTAAAATGATATTTTCTTACTACTTATCTAGTTATTTACAAATGTAGATTCTAAAGGATTGTCTGTGTAAAAGTATCAGGTAGAAAATTTGGAATAACGTCAATTGTTAACGGGCATTTTTTACTACAAACTGAAACAGCAATAACTATTTTACCTCAAATGGGTAATTGACGACTGTTCGGAGTTTTATTTCCTACACTACTTTAGAATGCTCACCTCTTTCATTGCATTCTTAACCAGTAGGGTGGTTATCTGGTTAAAAAATGAGGCTACCAAATATAAAATAATTAAACTAAGCGTTTCATCTGCTAGTTATGCTAATCCATGGGTTTTGTAATTTCAATTTCGATTATATCCTCGACTTCGCCCGATGTCGGTGTACTACTTTTATCGCTTGGTGTCACACTGAGTGATAACTTTGATTCAGTAGTGACTTCCATAGATTTCCAAGTTCCGGCACCAGTCGCACGCCCCAATGGTATACGTTCCTGCAACGCTATGCTACTGCGATCATCAGCCTCCTCCAATGCGCCCAGACTGCTGGTGGGCACCACGCGATGAGGAAAACGTGGAGAGCAACGCACTCGCTCACGCATAGAGGGTTGTGGTTCTAGAATGGACGGTCGCCGATTAGCAGGCAGTTGGAAATTCACTTTAGTCTCGTGTACTTTGGTATAACGCGCTACACCGATGCGTTCCAATTCGCTTTCGTCGAGTGGCAGTATCAAACCCATGTGGGTGGGCTCTTCTGGTGTTTCTGCCGATATTGATGGTATTTGCAGAAAATTGGGGTCGGGCGTAGCAACATCCAAATGTGTACCGCTCTTAGCAAATGACAATCGCTTCATTGCTTTGAGCGGCGCTTCATTAGACCCGTTCGAACCTTCATCATTACGGTTTGTCTGATTGTAGATGGCATTACAAGAGGCTGCTTGCGTGGTGGGAACGTGACGCGTAAAGAGTCCCATATGTGACTTAAATGCAGCACGCAAACTCTTTTGCTCGCCAAGGCTACAACTGGAACCTTTGTTACTTGAGGCTGTACGTGAAAATATCCCACGTAGGCGATTGATTAGTCCTGTTTTGGTTTCCGTCGCTTGTCGGTGGGCAATGCGTAGATTGTATAGGTCTTGTTCGGCCAGACAGGTCGCAGCGCTCTTACGTTCTTCCAGCTGTGGCTGCGAGGCGAACGCAATAGAACGACGCATAGAAAGTTGCATGTATTCAGCGGAGGGCCAACTGGCACGCGGTATGACCGGTGGTAAAACAGATAGTAAAAGGTTGGGCAGGATGCCAGATATGCTGGGTGCCCGTGATTTATTATTACTCGGTGGCAATGCAGGAAAAACCGGAGGGAAAGTTGGTGACGATGGATGCATAAATATAGAAGTATCACTGGTAACTGTTAACTCAGGCTGTCCGAATAAAATTGTGTATATAAAAGGAAAGAATAAGTACTGCATAAAGGCGAAAGGATCTTTCAAGTAACATTTTGGTTAAAGTTTTGGGATAAGTACTTTTATAGACGTATAAAATTACAGTTATGAGATAATTTCTTATGCTCACCCTTTGTTGTCCTCCCACTAACGAGGAAGAAGATGTAGCTGATGACGCAGTGCCAAATTCAAGAATACGTTCAAGCTTTCGTATCTCTTGATCTAGTGCGGCTATTTCTTTCTTATAGACGCGATTTTGTACCTCTACGCGGTATTGTAGCTCTCGTCTATCGTCTATAACAAATCGTCGCGTGTTGCACTCCATCTTTAAACCCATGCTGTGGATCACTGGATCGACAATAACATCTGAACACAAAAAATTATTATGCGAGTTTGCATCGAGTTGTTTTTAGAATTGTCTCTTCAATACTTTGGAAACTCAAATATTAGGTTATCAAACTAAAACTGTTTATTATTTATTATAATCGAGAATTCGAAACATTTATTCTACAACCAATTCAAACATAGTTCTTTCGTACTATAAACAGTTATTTATTTACTTTCTACTTAATACTTACTTCGTCCCCAAATATCGTGAAGTTTCGGTATAAATGACAAACACAATGTTGCCGTTGTTGATGCCAGTATCAGTGATGTTATAGTTATGAACGCTAGTGTCACTCGTTCTGAAATCAAGTTGGCTAAAACCACAACTATAGCGCTTGTAATTACTACGAGATACACAGATACACCAATGTACTGCGAATCGTTGAGTGCAGGTATGGTCACATGACGCGTTTCCCAAGCCATATACACGCCAACCACAAGCAACAGGCCTTTGTAGGCATATAAAGCGCCCAGCCAACCTTGAGTGTGTTGCGAGCGACAAACTTCGACCTGGTTTGATATTAAGTTAACATTTTATATTTGTGTTATCATGTTCTTTGGCTAATATTAAACTGTATAATAAATAATATTAATAAATTATTCGTCAGCAAGATATTTTTTCCAGACAACTCTATCATACCCCAAGTTTGCCACGATTTCGTAAAACCAAAAAGGAAACGTCAGATACCCTATAAAATTTAATATTTATATATGTAAATGATCATCCGATTTACCCATTTTGCATACATGCGAGCTAGTCTCTCAGCTTTTGAGATAGCAATCTGACATTTTTCTTCTGACTCTTTCCTTTTCAGTGTACAACTCAGGAAGCAATTATTATAACGATATACAACCTGGCTCGAATAATGCCTTTAACGATCTTATGATCTATGAGTCAATACTTCCCTAAGCTCACATATACCTAAGGCAACCATTTTCGAACTTCTAGGTGACTTTATACCGTATATATCGGCCAATATATCTCAATGAAAATGAAAGAGCTTGTTTTACTGATAACAGTGTATCTTTGTGGCTAAAATGGATAAAATTGGGCAAACACTTGACCTAGCATCCAAAATTATATATTTTCAATATTTTCCTTTTAATGGTTATAATGGACGCATTTTTTGACTTGGAAAGTCGATTGCCAGGGGAATTCAGTTGCATTGCTTTTAATTTATTTCTTTAGAATTTTTTCTTTTGTAGTGTCTAAATCAGATGTGATAATGTTATGGATTTGCTTACTGACAAAAAGGTGGGGCTAAATCAGAGTAACGCAGAGAGATTTCGAGTATATTAGTTTCAAATCTTATCGGTGACGAGATTAATACATATGTACCATATTTGTTAGGCGAAATCTTGCTGAATCCAGTAGATTAGTGATGTAATCTACTCAGCAACTTAAACTTTGTGATTGAGTGTCGGTGGGAACAGAGTATGAGATTTTTAAGCTGGAAATATCATGGTAATTGGGAAGTAATTAGCAAAAGGTTAGTAGATATTTATGTAAAGAAGAAGAAGGGCAAAGCATTGAGGCACATTATCACAATTTTTATACCCCCAGACTCATGATGTTAAATGCAAATTTAAATTTTAAACACTCAAATACTAACATGCGTGTGTGTGCGACAAACATTTGCATAAATATGGTAAAATTATATGGTTTACACATACAATATAAATGGTGAATACATATAACTTTAAAAATCACCTGTGGCTGATAGACGACGCTTCGGTCGATGCTGCTGATTTCCAACGTCAAATTGTGCAAATGCCTCTCCATCGGATCGACGAACACCCAGAGGGTGACGAGGAGCGCGTCGACCACCAACAGTATACATACCAACATTATAAGTTGCGCGTCCTGTAGCATTTTGTCCTTGAATACACTGCCGGTGCGTGTGAAAATGCGGTGAACACGATATGTTTTGGCAAACATCGAACCGAATGCCAGCGAAAAGCCAGCGCAGAGCAAATAAACACGTGCCTGCGAAGATGGGCGTGAGAAGAGAGAAATTAAGTAAAATGTTTGTGAATTATGTACAGCGAATTCGAAAGAAAAACGAAAAAATGAAACAATACAAGCAACGAAATGCCACAAATTTGTTGGCAGCGTCCCTCAAATTATGCAAATTAAAATTTGACATTGTCTACGACACTTTCACTTTTGTCGGCGTGACTGCGTGCGTTTGTTTGTGTTGGCAAACAATTGTTGTGAATTGAGATATTCAGCTATGCAAATTAGGCCGATGGCGTGCCTTGTTGTTGCAGTTTTGCATAAAAATTTATTAACATGATAATAAATCGCCCGTATTGGGTCAAAAAATTTAACTCCGAACAAAAAGTTTAATTTTGGATGTAATTGTAATAAATGCTGTTTTTTGTTAAAATCTTCTTTGTTAGTGAACGCATGTGGTGCATATATTTTTGCCTCCAGACTTGGAATCGTTTTTTTCCGTTGAATAACTTTATTTAGTATTGGCACTTCCATTTCAATATCCAGAAGAATTGGGATCTTCGTTCTCTAGCTTGCCGAACATTTATACATTCGAGTTAGTGTTGCAAATGTTTTGCTTACAAAACTTTTGTTTTAAAATTTACATTTTCATCAAATGCAAAATGTTTGGGGATTAAAAATAAAATAGAAGCATATTTTTCAAATTAAAACTGGAATGAAAAGTGGCAAAAATCTAGAATTTACGCAATTGTACGAGGGCTGCTATATATATTCTGGCCTAGGGCAACACTGAGTGTTGCCAGGTGCAATCTGACATTTCCATTGGAAAGTTTGACATTTTTTAGCATAACATCACTCAGAACGTTTAGTCATTTAATCGTGAATTGTTTTATTTTCAGGGAATTAAAAAATTCATCTCGGCCAAAAAATGGAATTAACTCGTGAACATTTTTGTGCGATCATTTTTTACAACTTTCGACGTGGATTATCACGACAAGAGTGCATCGATGAACTAAAATCTTTGTATGGCTATGAAGCACCATCCTATAGCACTGTGAAAAACTGGTACAACGAATTCAATCGTTGCCGATGCTCGCTCAAAGACGAATTCCGTGAAGGTCGTCCAAAAACAGCCGTTGTGCCAGAAAACAGCTAGTCCGTACGTGAACTGATAATGCAAGACCGTCATGTAACATACCTTCAGAGAGAGGCATGCCTATGCATTCCTCCCACCAGCATACATTCGATATTGCATGAACACCTGGCCGTAAAAAAGGTTTGTTCTCGTTGGATCCCACACAATTTGACAATCGCTAAAAAAAAGGCTCGTGTGGATTGGTGTAAAGAAATGCTGAAAAAATACGATCGCGGTGCTTCAAAAGATTTTTATAAGATCGTCACAGGTGACGAATCATGGATCTATGCGTATGAGCCCGAAACAAAACAGCAATCGACAAAAAAAAATAAAAAAAAAACAAAAAAAAACATTTTCGTTGATAAATATGCCTATTTACATTATTAGGCCGGAAATTTATGTATATAGCAACCTACGTAACTGAAACCCCATAATTAAAAGTAATTAAATTGAAAAAAACCAAAGTGCGCTTATCCAAGTTGATATTTAATTAAAAACAATAAAAAATTGCGCCGAAGCTATAACACCCTTCACAAAAGATCCTTTAAGAACTTTGATCCGTCAGTTTGTATGGCAGCTATGTGCTATAACTATCCGATCTAATGAATTTTTTAGGAGTTTGCGATTGCCTTAAGCAATAACTCAAGAATTCGTCGAATGCAAAAGATGATATCTGTCGTTCTAAAATAAGAAAATGAGCTTTGCGAGAAAAAAACGGCTTAGATGATTAGAAATTTGAAAATTATTTTAAGTAAAAATTTGCGGGATGGCGCACTAAAAATTCAAATAATAATTTAATTATTTTTGTATTGCAATATTTGAAGCTCTGATTATAATATTTGTGTACGAACTAAAAATAAGATCACTTAGCAATATTTTTTCATCCAACGTTCCAAGGAGACTACACTAGCTAGATGAAACGAAAAATCAAGGGATGCATTCTGATAACCTTGTTTGATCATCTTATAATGGATTACATTCCCAAAATGGCGGAAGAAAAGGAAAGCCTATACTTATTTGATAAATTTAACCAGCGTTCTTTGTGGAGTCGATTTAAATCCGGTATATGATTAATGATACAAGCATCTGAAGCATAAGTCCGAAGTAAGGTCTAAGATAAACGTTAGTATTAAGATCACCGGCACAACCCAAATATTTTGAAAACATCATTTGTATGAAACATAGCAAATATATTTCGATATAATGGGATCCTGCACTCATCTAAACTATTAAATTAAGTAGCGATGGAGTTCCAATATTGGTATACCAACTTAAGTGTTCAAAACCCGAATAGTATATTTCATAGCCTAATTGTTTTTGAAAATATCTACTTGATAGATAATTAAACTATTTTTCATACAACACTCACCGTGCAAACATTAGAATATGAAGTCTCCGGAGTGGGTAGCGTGGAATAGTCCAGTCCAAGCAAAATTACTGCGACATACACACAAACGCAGCCAACTGCAGAAATATTACTCAGTTTGGGGCTAGAAAGCTTAATAGCTCTTCGCCAAAGAAAATTGTTTTTGCAAAAAAATAAAAAAAATATTAAAAACGGAAAGTTAGTGAGGTTGTTGACATAGGTGATACTTTATACAAAAGAAAACTGCGAAATGGTTCAAATTCACATTTATGGCAAGCACTTTGATGACAACTTAACTGGCACTCTCAAATTTACCATTTCGCAGTGCTCTTGCGCTTTTTAAAACTATCAGAACGCTTAAGTCCACAATTGGCTACTCACTTCATTTTTCGAAAGTGCAACGTAAAGGCGAGGAAAGCTATGGCTAATATGATGCCGACAACCGATAGAGTGGCTATCGTATAAAAGGCGCTCGTCGCGATAGTGGCGACGCGCATTTTGAAAATTCGTCTGGCGATGGGCACTTGGCCGGTATGCCAGCGCACCGCACGGCAATGGGGGCAGTGAAAATCCAAACGGCTGACTGCTGGATAGTAGAGGGCAACGAGCGCGAGTGTGCCATTTTGTATTTGATAGAAAGCCGTTGTGCCAATGCGATCCGGGCCACTAAAGGAAACTGGACCCTGCAAGGTGTAAGTGAGCGAATAAGCACGATAAATTTTAAAAACTGAGCACAAATTCATGTAAAATATTGTATATTTATAGAAGAATGTAATTTCGCCTCGTTTTTACAAATTTCCATTTATCTATTGTATAGAAAGTAATTTTTTCTTAGGGAAAACGCACTTTACTTACCGACACTCCCAGAAAATCCAATTTCGCCATCTGTTGAAGGAATTCCCGCGCCATATCCGCTCGCACATAATCGAATTGATTGAGTTTTGATTGCAAACCCAACTTTTGCCAGCGTTCTTCGGCAGCTCGTAATGCTAAAGCGATTGCCCAAACCGCGTCATACGTTTGAGGTGCATAAGTCGATACGGCTATAGCGTTTAGGGTGGGTATGTCGTTAGTGTTCAATGCTTTATCTCTTAATGAATTCTGAGTACGTGCCGCATTCGATTTTCGTTGTTTATCAACACTGCCGTTATCAAGCAAACCATTAGCCCTTTGACGTAATTCGGACAAGAACATTTCATTGCTCTGATCATAAAGAAGAAAATTGTAATTTATGAATTTCAAATGATGAAAATAAAAAATTTAATAAGTTGACTAAACTGAGGAGACTCTTTCATAATCTAAATTATATATGGTGTGGGGCATTGTCGATTTTATGGGAGCACAATTATATGGCGTGAGTATTGATAACAAACGTTATTATAAGAGAATTTGACGTAACCCCTTAAATAAATGAATTAAAATTATTTAGCACCATCACTGTATACTAACGGACATCCCTAATATGTTCGACTTACCGATACGACGACATTTTGGTTGTGTTGAATAGTTTTCCCTGCACTAATATACAGGTATCAAAAGGAAAGCAATACTATTTCAAAATCGAATTTTCAATTAACGTAACGGAATTTAAGATAAACATGAAAATTAGAAATAAATTCCCCTAGCTAAAAACGATAATAGCGCCCGATATGCAGGCTGAGTGTAAATAAGCATGAAAACACCAAATCTGTAGGTTAAAAATTCTCTGATTATTTTGTTGCATTTTGTTATGCTGTAAATAAAACCTCAGTATAATGGCTCTAAGAGAGAGTTTCGAATTAACTGATTTAGTCATTCAGGCCTCTGGCAATTTTGACAGCTTAATTGCCTCGACTTGGCGCCTCTATATTAGCCGGACAAATCGTCACCGTAAACTACCTAATTCTGTTCTGTTCAACTACTTTAATTGTTACTATATTGATAGTTTGGAAATCGATTCAGAACTTCTCCAAAAATCTCCGAATGACTGAATATCATAAAGGAATTTAGCTTAGAAAGTTAAAATTAAAACAATACGATAATAATGGCACTGAAAATAGTAGGAACTGTTTATTTTGCATCCTCATAAAGTAATAAGTTTCATTCTCTCTGGTTGACTATTGAGTAGATGCCTCAGATAATATCGTGATAAGTTGTCTTCGATTCGCCTTTTCGAGTTAGTGATACAAGAGAGTATTTTGACATAAATTGTCATTCTACGATATGCTTCTCTTTCATCAATCTTTTTATAATTGTGCACCGGCATTGTGCATGGTCGACTTTTAAAAGCCAAGTTCCTGACTACTCAATGAGTGAGATTCGTTTGACGGGTCTAACTTATTTTCTTACTGTGCATAGGTCAATCTCCTTGCGGGGAGGGAGATAAGAATATTCCCGCGGTAAGGCATGCCTGTCGTAGGAGGCGACTAAAATCCAAATGCACTATGTCCGACATTCACATGTCTGGTTTATTGAATGTCGGCATGGTCAGAGATGTCAGAAAAGTGCTATATTGAGATACTATCATATTCTTTAAATGGGTTTGCGATTATATCGGGTGATTTTTTAAGAGCTTGATAACTTTTTAAAAAAAAAAACGCATAAGATTTGCAAAATCTCATCGGTTCTTTATTTGAAACGTTAGATTGGTTCATGACATTTACTTTTTGAAGATAATTTCATTTAAATGTTGACCGCGGCTGCGTCTTAGGTGGTCCATATAGCCCGAATTTCTTCGGAAATGTTGTCTTCCAAAGCTGGAATAGTTGCTGGCTTATTTCTGTAGACTTTAGACTTGACGTAGCCCCACAAAAAATAGTCTAAAGGCGTTAAATCGCATGATCTTGGTGGCCAACTGCCCATGCATCCCGAAAAATGCACTGTTTGGTGTGGTTTGTACGCTGGTGGAATCATTGGACCGTATTTTTTCAAAGATGCTGTTGGACGCAATGTTACGGTGAATGGCGATCGCTATCGTTCGATGCTAACAAACTTTTTGTTGCCAAAAATGGAAGAACTGAACTTGGTTGACATGTGGTTTCAAGAAGATGGCGCTACATGCCACACAGATCGCGATTCTATGGCCATTTTGAGGGAAAACTTCGGAGAACAATTCATCTCAAGAAATGGACCCGTAAGTTGGCCACCAAGATCATGCGATTTAACGCCTTTAGACTATTTTTGTGGGGCTACGTCAAGTCTAAAGTCTACAGAAATAAGCCAGCAACTATTCCAGCTTTGGAAGACAACATTTCCGAAGAAATTAGGGCTATTCCGGCCGAAATGCTCGAAAAAGTTGCCCAAAATTGGACTTTCCGAATGGACCACCTAAGACGCAGCCGCGGTCAACATTTAAATGAAATTATCTTCAAAAAGTAAATGTCATGAACCAATCTAACGTTTCAAATAAAGAACCGATGAGATTTTGCAAATTTTATGCGTTTTTTTTTAAAAAAAAGTTATCAAGCTCTTAAAAAATCACCCGATATAACAAACACTAAATGGATTTGACGGACAACACATCATACAGTCGGGTTCTTAGGAATTCCTTGGAATTCTTGGGGGCTCGACTGGCAGTAGCTTAAGCGCAAGCTTGGGCTAAAGGTCACACCAAAGATTAAAACATGGTACCACGGGGAGCAGCCGCCCCTGGAGTTCGCTCCAGTCTGCTCATTGGGTCTTGGCCCTTTGGGGAGATTCGTGGTGGCTGTGGTTTAAACCTAAATGCAGGAAGGACTTAGTCCAATGTGGAGTCGCACTGCGGCCGGGTGCCGGACCCAGAGTACGGCAGAGGTTTTAGATGGGCCTCGCACCCGACCAAGGTGGAAAGGGAGTCCCACCCTTTCAATTTGGAACCAAAGTGTATGTGTGTGTGGCAGGCACTCATACTTTGGTTTCTCCAGAGTGTAGTGTGGGTGCACACACTTACGCTTTGGGGCGCTGATCAACGCATTGTTTTGATCTGTGTGTTTCTAGTAAAAACACCGTGGATTTGAGCCTCCTTAGGCAGATACCCACGTTAAACCACATTGGATTCTGTGCATAGGTCAATGTCTGCTTCAAAAGTTCACTGTAGAGAAGAGAACCAATTATAGTCAGTATAACACGAATCATATTAAAGGGTGATCCATTTCGAGGTTCCTTATTTTTTAAAGAAAAACACACAAATTTGATGGGAAATGTTTATTATCATTCGAAAGAACATTTCTTGGCTTTCGTTTTTGAAGATTATCTCTTTCAAATGTTGGCCGCGGCTACGTTTCAGATGGTCCATCCGTTGAGTCTAATTTTCGATGACTCGTTCGAGCATTTCGTCTGGTAAGTGGCGAATGAGACAAAACAAGTCTAACGGTGTGTAATCACACAATCTTGATGGCCAATCGACCAGCCCAAAACGTGAAATTATCTGCTCACCGAAGTGTTTTTTCAATAAATCCATTGAATGATGCGATGTGTGGAAAGCGGCGCCGTCTTGTTGATTTCAAATTTCGCCTGAGTTTAAATTTCAGGTATCAAATAGTCGGTTATCATGGCACGATAACGGTTGTCTGATGGTTACATTCTCACCGGCATCATTTTTGAATAAATATGGAGCCATAATTCCACCGGCCACAAACCACACCAGACCGTTGTTTTTTCTTGATGAAATGGCAGCTCTTGAATCTCTTCAGGTTGCTCTTCGTCCCAAATGCGGCATTTTTGGTTGTTTGCATACTCATTGATCCAGAAACGGGATTCATCGCTGAATAAAAATTGGCTGAAAAGGTCAGACCTTCTTGGAACTTTCCAAAAGCCTAACGATGGCGATTGAGAAGGTCGATCGGCTTGAGTTCTTGCAAAAGGTGTATTTATCGTAATAGAGTTGAACGAGTCTCTGAACGTGACGACACAAATATTTATAAAGTAAGTCAAGCGCAATGCTGTAAAAATCTGTGGTTTATAACTGATTTACTTACAAAATTATCAATCGTATTTAAAAGAGTTAGTTGGTTAGTTTGGGCCACCAACATATTTTTTTGTTCCCAATAAAGAACTTAAAGTTTTATGACTGAAAAATACTGACATTGAGTGTCTTGACAGTTGTCCACAAATTACGTTTTGATCATTTTACTTTGTTTGGTTAATGTTTACTATTTTTTTTAATGTTATTTATCTTAGATATCTGTTTAGAAATATAAGAAAGATTTTCTCTACCGATATATTAATAACATGTTATTGAAAAATAATCCATAGAGATATCAGCTCAGTTTTGCTCTATTTTACTAGATACTTTTCGTTCTGTGTATAGTTGACTTTTGACAGAAAATATCGGTAAATAAGGGAGACATATCATTGAAATTCAGAGAAAATTCTTTCCCTCGTGCTGAATCGGGTCAATACTTTTTTTATCCTATAAACCTAATATAAATACTTTCGAACTTGCATATTTGTGCTTAGAATGAATAAAATCGAATGAAGACTTTCCTTAAACTCCGGATTTAATCCTATCAAGTTGCAAGTGTATAAAATGTCCGGTTACAACCGAACTTACAGGAAGCCCTTCTCTACTTGTTTTATTTGACTTAAATACAGCTGAATATCATATCAAGCCTGTCGAAATGTGCAAACTTTGTCCTAAAGCTTCAAAATTTTACACTTTCAGTCGTAAATAAGCAATCTTAACCTTTAAATATAGACGGAGAGTGTTACAGCCGAAGGAATAATTTTGGTTTTTATCTGAGTAGATGATGTGAAAGATCCATTCCTCATCTTGATTTTATTTCGGGTTTGAGCGAACCTGTCCTGCCTTACGTGCCTTATTTTTAAAAAACAAAAATTACCTCCAATGCCACTAGCGTTTTAAAATATTTATTTAGAGTGTCCTCCATTTTCGTTTGTTCCATGCTTGTATCTATTATTGAGTGCATCTAGCTAAATAGTATTAATGAGTATTTATTTTTCATTTCCAAAAGAATACGTATATACACATTTAGCTTCTTTCCACAATTCACCAACTACTTAAACAAATTCATTGAGCAATTTTATCATATTGCTAAATAAATAAATACATATATTTTGAATTCCAATTCCCATTTAGCACCAATTCATTGCCACCACGAAATAGTCTAATCAAATAAATCGTTTTTCGTACCGACAAAGTCGCTGACCAATCTGCCATAAAGTAAATAATCAAACATACCAACAAACAAACAATGGAGAAATCAACATGGCAAAACCTATAAATCGACGGAGTAACGACAAGCTTACATACATATATATAGGACACACACTCATGCACACTTGTCAAGACGAAGGCAAATACAATTTACAAGCATATAAAAGCATGCTTTCCGACATTCTACCTTCGCGAATTCATACAGTTTTGTCAGCAATCTGGCATTTCATCAAACATCTCCCCACTCTGCATTACAGCTGCTTTTACAGCTGATATAAAACCAGAAATCTCTTCTCAGATTTCGTCATATTAAATATCCTTAAATAGTAGTGTTATTACTCGTGTTGTTCTTGTTGCTATAATCGACTTACCAATCCACTGTAGCTGGTCTTATTTCCCACAATCCTATTGTGACTGGCAATGATAATCAAATTCTCGACGGCGTCCTGCAGTTCCTTCGGCGTACAATTGGTTCCAGTGGCCGATATGTCGTTCCACCATGGCGCGCCCATGCTCTCGTGCAATATCCAGGCGTAATCCGCGCCGAACATGCGTAACCGAAACGCTTCGCAAAGTACTTGTGGTGCTAAGTCCTGCGAGAAGCTGCCGATAATAATGCGGGTATCTGTCTCCTTTGCGCGCAGCGAAGAAGGCGGGTGGGCGCCAATTGTCGATGTTCGATTCGGTCGATAACAGCAGTGCGGTCAGCGTTTTGCGAAAATATATGGAGATACAACAAAATGATGAAAGATATATGTATATTATATATATAGTGGTATATTTTTATTTCAGCAATGTAGATGAGTGTAGAGAGTTGGGGAATGAACAATTATGTGTTGGAATTGCAATTTACGACAGATTAATCGATTTTATATGGCGTCTATGCATTTATTATGAGTTCGTTCACACTGTGCTGTGAAGAAGTTTGTAGGTTGGCCTTGCCTACAACTAGGTGTGCCATCATTAAAGAAGTATAGTGGCAGTAGAGATAAAACATCTTTTGAAGTTGCGTATTAAAAGGAATTTCGATCCAGCGAAGCTCCAATTTCTTTGAGGTATCTGGAAAAAATGGCGTTCTGGAGGTCTGAAGTGTGGGTCTGTGAGAGTAAAACTTCTTTATTCGATTCAAATCTCTGCCTGACTAGTAACTTTAAACTTTGGAAAGAAAAGTAAACCACAAGGAGCCAAAGCTGTAAATTACAGGACCTTGTGAACCCTAGAAAACAGGATACACCTCTTTCTGGCCGACAGCAAACTTTTCGCCATCTTCGGAGCATATTCCTAGGTGAATTCCAATTCATCGTTCGCCACAGAGCCAACAATAAACACTGTTATGGATTGATCTCACGGTGGCATTTGTTATTTGGGGTTAGCATACACGGCACAAATCACGCCAACAGATTTCCCATAACCAAAGTTTTTTGAAATGCCTAATGTCTAACTAATTCCAGCAAGTTCAATAGGTAGTCTGTCAATAACAAATTGTGAACTTTTGACATGTTATTCTCCTTGGCCGTTTAGTTGAGTCTCTCCATGCTTCCTGGCATCCAAAAAAAGTTACTGGTTGATGAGGTATATAAAAAATTTTTATCGTCGGTGGGCGTCTGTACAGACGACCATAATTAGATATTAGTTCCTTAGCGATTTTGATAGCCTACATTGCTTAGGGATGGATTCGATTCCTCAAATTTTAATTCTTTTAAGTTCTGAAAGTTTCCAGGAGGTCTGTACAGAATACCATCATTAGATATTAGTTCCTTAGCTTATGCGATTTGACTCCGCTAGCCTACATTGCATACCAACGTATTCTTTTTGAGATAAGGTTGGTACAACATTTTACGAACTTAAATTCTTATAGAGAGTGGCACCAGTACCATTAAAGAGTTTTGATACGCGTAAAAATCGCATTCGAGTTCTAAAGTTGTAGAACAAATAATCTGTAGTAGCTGTCAAGCAATTCGCTGAACACACGTCTTATGAAATTGAAATGGACAAGAGCAAAAGTGTCCGATTGGGCTTCCAAACACTAAGATTATAATTTCACAATTAAGGTATGAGCCCGTCTGGCTTTATATTAATTACAAATTGCTTTTAACTCTCGAGTGTATATGAAAAAGCTTTCAGTCATTCTGTTGAAATATAAATGTTATAAACTATATACAAGTATATATCCTACATGCATATACATATGTATATGTATACCCAAAAAATGCTCAGAAGTCAAAACCAAAATTGATGAGCTTATGAGAATTATCACCACATTAAATATATAAAACAGTTATACTATATATGTATGTATACGTACAAATTTGTGTCTGAGGCTTATGTACATACAGACGCAAACATAAGTCGACAAATCTACTTACTCGTAGCAGTAATAGTTGCTCCTTGAAATCTGTCGCCGCAAATGTAATGGTTGCCGCACAGGAGATATTTGCTGCCTCCAGTTCAGTTACTAAATCATTGACAGCCAATGAGTGGACTTCTTCGTTCTGGGAAAATGTGGTAACGGTATCCCAACCGAAGAAGCGTATGAAAGCAATACGCGCGGGATTGTGCGATGAGTCTGGTGCGACGGTACGGTAAAAGTTGGGGAATTCCTTGCGGTCACTGAGCGCTGGTGAAGTGGAACCAAACGAAACCTGTGGGCATAAAAAAAGACCAAAAGAACTTTTGTTGTTCATATGCATATATGTATATCTCTGTAATTTGCATGTGTGCATGGTGGCAATGTTGCTGTGCGCAAATATCTGTATATATTGATATACTACAAGTACTTATATAATATGTTTCAGCAAAAAAAGGGTCAAGTTCGTAGACTGTATTAAAATATGTTCAGATAAATGTTTGATAAAATGACAAATACGGTGTTGATAGATAAAAATATACATATAGTATATAAGTATATTAAAAAATGATATGTACATATGTACATATATATGTACATATATTAGGTTGTCAAAAAAGTCTTGCGGTATTTTCGCTAGTTGGCGCTGAAAGCGCGTAGTTCTAGTTTTATTCGTCGCATCGGGTCATGCTATACCTTTTTGGAAAGCTCATTTCACGCGCTAACACGTGTTTGATTGATTGTCGTTTATATCAAATATTTTGTATTTACATTTTACATTAAGATGTGGTACGAATTCATTATTATGTTTGGCGGTTTGCACCAGAAAGCTTTGTTAGAGTTGCACAGAGTCACCTAGTGGTGACTCCGCCACAGTATCCCCTCCTAGAGAGCCGTAGATGTTGCGAGAAAGGCGGGCTTTAGGCGAATCATGGTAACTTTGACCTTGCTAGCGTTGATTTCGATAAAGAAGTACTTATTAGTGCTGCTGACAACCCTGAATAGGCCTCTGTAGGGTGCGGATACGATGGACGAATTGAGTCATTTCAAATGAAGACGTAGTGGCTTGATTCCAGCTTGCTGTGAGCGAACGGTTTTGTTGGGGTATGTCAAGAAGTATCGACGGGTCGCAGATCTTGCATGATGGGACGATGATAAAATCCGAAAGCTTGTGAAGCGTTGTGCCGTAAAAGAGCTCCGAAGGCGTACATGCCATGTCCTACTTAAGGTAAATGCTCCTAATTACGGCATATTAAGGTAGATTGATGAATATACGCACATTACAGTGAATCAAAAGTTAGACGGAATGAAGAATTATAAACAAATCGTAAATAAAGCTTTTATTTTTCATATTAACTTTTCAAATGATATAATTTTTGTACCGTTTTTTTTTTTGTTATTAATGCTTTTCTGAAACACTCAATTGGCCCCAATTCCGTTCTAAAATTTTGTCAAAATCCTAATTCCGTGCTACATTAGAAAAGGTTCTTATTTCAACTATTCCTAGCAATTTGTTAGTAAAACTTACACAGTTTATACGTGGAACACAACGAAACATTTTTATTCACATAAATCACATAGAAAATTACTTAGTTAAATAAAATAAAATAACTTCAAATATTTTAATGACATTATTTGTCAGCTATGCATTTGATGCGATATATAAACATAAAATAATAAGTATTTAGTTAGTAAAACTGGTGGAAAATTGATCTTTAAACAATTTATTGAGTTTACTTTAAGCTAAGAATTTAAATATATATTAAAACTCAATTTTCAACCCCAAAACAAAGTAAAACGAAATATGCTATATGTTCCTAATTCCGTTTCATAGCACGTAGATCGGTACAGGTGAAATTTCAATGTACCAAATTCCGTTCTAACTTTGCATTTAACATTTTTATGAGTTTATTATATAAAATTCATATTAAAACATATATTTCGGTAAAAAATGCTATAATGTACAAATATTTTAGTATATATATGTATATATATGCACTTACCCAATTATAATATCAGTCTTAAACAATTTTTACACAACTCTTAGAACTTTTCACAACAAAACTTGTTAATTATCACCACCGGCTAGGCAACTGCTTCCAGCCAACTAACATATGTGAATTTAATATGAAATAAAATGATTTATGGTTTGACATTTTTCAAATGTAAAGTTGAATATATTTTTAACAATTTAAAATAACTGTCCTTTGAATGATGGGTAGCATTGACTTATTTTGTTTATTTAAAAAACTTGTAAACAAAATAGCACGGGATTAGGTATTAGGCCTAATTGGGCACACTTACGTTAAAGGTTGCACTTAACCTCAATAAAATAATTGGTAGATAGGACGTCCACTGATCTGTATTGTGGCACATAATCCAATACTTTAATGTGCGGTGTCATCGCTCAACGAGGCCATTTCATTGTGGGAGGTACCATCATACGGCTTTAGAAACTATCGGTGCCGTCATGTTTGGTACTGGTTAAGCGTCTGGCCATTGGGTGAATCTATCAATTATCGTAAGGCAATACCTGTTAACTTCCGATAACGGAAACGGGCTCACTATGTCGATGTGTAAGTGCTCGAATGACTGGGAAGCTCTCGGCGCTGTACACTTTTATCCTGTCGGATGATTTTATTCCGTTTGAACCTAATACAGCATCTTTGCAGTAGCACGTATGCCAGGATGCGACAAATTGTATATTGCTTGCAGGAATGCTGAGCGAAACTTCGATGTTACAAATGGGCGTAGGCGACCCATAGGGACATGGTAAATCAAATTTCTTCAGCTTAAGAGAATGATAAATTATATCATTAAGATACGAATTTAATTCTCCATCGTCGACTTGATTCTCGGCTAACTCGTCGTAATTGATTGCAGCAGCGGTCAGAGATTGTATTCGTGAAAAAAGATCAACCGCGACATTCTCTTCACCTTTAACGTATATCGGAGTAATCTTGGATATAAAGTCGAACTGCCTGACTTGTCGATATGTCGCCTTGTGTAGCGAAAAGCAAGAACCATCAACGATCAAAGTGATAGTTCTGCATTGGGCAGCGGATGAGTTATCATAGCGAAATTTGCTAACTGAGATTGGCAGGTTTCGAAGTGGCGTTTAGTTGCTTCGGTCAAATGAAGAGTGATATTGTCGTTTTTTCCGTTACTTGGGTTCATGGCAAAAAGTGGTCCTTAATGTTTCAGGGCGTTTGGCAAGAATCGACGATAAAAGTTCAGGATGGTTAAAAAACGCTTAAGTTTCTTACAACACTCGGAAGTGGGATCTGCGTTAAAGCTTCTATACGGCTAAGAAGTGGGTGGATCCTATCTTTCGTGAATGAATGTCCCAAGAATTCAAGCTCAGAAAATCCAAACTTTGATTTTGAGACGTTGATGCTTAAGTTGAAGTCACTCCAACGACTGAAGACTAAACGAATATGTGCCTTATGCTCGTCAATGGACGTTGATGCGATGCAAACGTCGTCAAGGTACGTGAAGACTTACTCTAAACCTCGAAACACCTCGTTCATTAGTCGCTGGAACGTTTGAGGGGCGTTTCTTAAACCAAACGTCATATGAACTCATATAGTCCAAACGGCGTCCTGATGAAAGCCTTTCTGAAGGTCAATCTTGGAAAAAACTATTTTACCAGCTAAGATTGCAGAAAAGTCCTGCTGGAACGGCAGTGCTCTATAGTCGCCGCATGGCTTCCACGATCTTCAGCCTTGCTTCAGGACTCGCTCAGTTACTGCAGGAAGGACAACAAATGTCCACTTTAATAAACAATTCTGGCCGCGCAGCTGCTAAGTTTTGCTAAGTTTCAGCTCTAACTTCAGGATGACTTCCTCGTAGCTAAACACAGGTGAGCCGTTTGCTGCAAACAGTTGCATTGAGGTAGGACATGCTCGAGCTAAGTTTCGTTGACCTTGGGACGACTGGAGCGGTCGTTACCCAAAAGTAAATTGACTTTCTTTGACACGGCGGCGATTTCAGCTCGGAGCTAATGCAACACACGTGGTCGTCTTTTAGTTTAGTGGAATCGTTGAGAATTTGCGATGCCTCGAACCAAAAATCGAGGGAGTAAAAATATGCCTCGATAGTATCGTCCGACATCGTTGGGAGCAGGATCCGAGGACAGAAAATATTTGTAGAAGCGGCAACCACAATACTTACCCCATCGGTTACTTCAGTGCTATCGTTTAAGCTCACGTTAAAAAATATTGTAGATCACGTCGTGGTCAGCAATTTGTTGGTTTACACCAGAAAGCTATGTCAGAGTTGCACTGCGCACAATTTGACTTCGCCACATATACAGGGTGGCGCAAAAGATGAAATGATGAATGAAAAGATGATCAGAAGATGCTATAAATTTTGCAATTGACCTCTAATATCAGTTCTGTTTTGACATTTCTGTAGAAACCAATGCCAAATACACGTAAATAAACAATTGTAACGCTACACTGCGTGCCACAACCGAAATGCTGAAGGATGCATTTCCCGGGCGCCTAATCTCCCGTTTTGGCGATTTGCACTGGCCATCAAGATAGCCTGATTTGACCACTCCAGACTTCTTTTTGTGAGGCTTTTTTAAGTCGCGGGCTTATGTCAACAAGCCTCAGACTCTTGCAGCTCTTAAAGACAATATCCGTCAAGAATGTGAGGACCTATCGACGGAAGTTCTGGCCAAAGTGATGGAAGCCGCCATAAAAAGGGCTCAAATGACAATCAACTGTGGCGGCGACCATTTACATGATATCATATTCTCGTCTTGAGGTAAAAAAAATTTAAAAGACCAAATAAAAATAATCCACAAGCAGAATCAATGTTTTTAATTTTTTAAAAAAACTTTTTTAAAAACTTTTTTCCAAAAAACATCGGAAGATAATTTTTGCGCCACCTGTTATTTGATTCTATTAAGTCCTCGGGCTTAAATAGGCCTGTGTGGACAATGACTGAATGTCAATAAAGAACCAACCAACTGAGAAACTTATCTGTAAAATTCATATGTAATAACTGAGTTTAGCATTCGAAGTCTCTACTTTTGAAACACTTCATTGGCATTTTTGATAACCCTTCTAAAGGATGGGTGAGCTATATTAAAAAATTTTACTTACTAACTATCCAACTAACTATACTAAATGGAAAATAAATTTCTTCAAAATTTCCTAAAAGATAACTCGGGTATTTGAGGACGCTCCTTTGTTATATCACTTATTAAATCATAAAGCAGCCGCTTCAAATATTTAAGAAAAAATTTTTAGGAATTACATAAAAAATTCGGACTTTTTTTAAACTTTTCAAACATTGTAAAAGTTATTCCTTAATTAATGATTTCTCACTAATTTCACTTCATTATATATTTATACACTTCTATATTAAAGAATTATTGTGCTTAAAATTTAACTTTTCGTAAATGCGTACGAAAATATATTTATTAAATAAGTTTTCAGATTAATTGAACCTCGAGTGCACTGTTATTTAAGTAGCAGTTAATTCAGTGATACCTCTACTACTTATATACATACATAAATATATTATAATGCCTGCAAGATTACTTACCTGCACAATACTCCAGTGCGGCACCACTTTGGCTAAGCTTTCAGTCACCTCCGAGCAGGCGGAGCCCAGCAGCATAATCATACGTGTGTCAGGTTGCGTGTAAATGGCATGAAAAAATCGATCAACTCCAACACCGGGATCACACTAAGCCAGACGGGTAGGCATTCGGACAGAGAATTCCAAAGTAAATACAATATATTATTCATACACATCCATATATGTACATGTACTTATGATACTTAAGAAAAGAGAATTATGAGAGGTGTGAGTTGTAAGTTGTATAATTAGGAATATACTATATACCATATTGTATGTATCGTAGAAATTATTTATATCATACATCGTACTTATTGTACATACATATATTTAAGTATTTGTTTATTTAACTGAAGATGGTTTTAGCTTGCCAGGTTTAAAGCGGCTCAAAGTTCGTTAAAGAAATTTTGCTCAGCCTATTAAACAGGATATTACATTGTGTCCCCATGAATATTTTATATAGTTTTGTGCATTAAAACTCGAAATGAGCTTTCCTTTCAGTAGCTATGGATATCCTTACATCCTTATATACACATATATGTGCCTACATATGTACATACATACATATGTACATATGTATGTTGAGATGCTGTTGCGTGCGAGTGTATTTATAGTTCCTTAGAGCGTACGCTATTCGCTAGAATCATTGAATAATGAAATTTCAAGAAACGTATACATATGTACATACATGTTTATATATGTAAATGTACAGGTTGTTTGGCGCAGAAGTTGTATTGCCTGTCTTTACCTCGCAACAAATTCTAGTATTAATGCCAAATTGTGCACGTACAAAGTGCGTTTAAGTCGCTTGACTGTGATTTTCCTCCCCTAAAATGTGCACAGTCCTGTTCAAAATATTTGTAAGCTTTGAAAGTCTGTTGCTTTTTTACGAGATAGAATCAGCTCACTCGCGAACATTGAAATAATATTAATATTACGGTTGGTTGTTTGTAGAGTACTAAAATAAGACTATTTTCGAACCGCTTCATTGTGACCTAAACCATCTTGAATACCGAAATAATTAAAATATTATTATTAGTATCATAAGCTGCTCACCTTTAAACTTTCCTACATTGCCGCCATAATTTATTGAAACAAATTAGATCATAGATACGACCTTTGGTATTCATTTGTTTTTGTATTAGTATCGAAGCATTAAATCCAATTTAAAAAAAAAATATATCTCTGCTTTAGATATTGGGAAAATTATTCGAGTACCCATAATGTTATCTTGATCAAATTAGAGTTACAGAGTTCTCGGAATTTGTGAAATACATATAGCTCCAAATAATATAGATTTAAAGATGAAGTATGCGAATGTCGATGAATCCATAATATCATCTTCATCATCATTTTAATTAACCTGAAAACTCTGCTTGAAAGTAACTTTTGAAACTCGAGTCTACAGAAAAACGGAGTCAATTTATGTTCTGCATGGTCTGATCCATAAGAATAACTATTTAAAATTTTTTATTCTACGAATTTCAGTTAAATTATAAAACCTGGAAGACACTGGAGGTTTAAAAAGTTTTAAACAATGCAAGTTGGTATCTCAATATTTAATAAAAAGTATAAATTTAAGTATACAATTTAGTTTCCTTAAGCACAGTCAACAAGTCTATAAATCGAGTATATTAATTCTTAAGACAAAAAAAAACTTTGACAAAAAAGCTAACAACAAAAATTGTCGTTTTCACACTCTTTCTTCAATTATGATTACATTCTTCTTAATATCTAAAGAGTGCATATATTTTCACAGCAGTGTCATCATCAGACATATCTACTTGCGCAAAAGTTTCTTCACTTATCACCGCTCTTTCCCAATTTTCTAGTACGCGCATTTAAGCGATTTCATAATTAAGCGCTTAATTTGGTTTGCCCATTAAAAGTTTGATGTAAGCTAAGCTTACCCGTACAAATATGTAATACGTGCACATGTTTCTGAAGTAAAATGTACTAGTTGGAAACCATTTTACAACTAGTATAACCTTCACGTGCAACTGGTTAGCCAACTATACTTGTAGTAAATCTCTTCCATATAAGACACATTGTCTTTTAAATGATTCATTTTCTGCCAAGAAATTTTTGTTTAAAGCGATATTTTTTGGCCTACTTTTATTTTGATCATTAATTTCTTGAAATTCCTTTATAGGGATATGTTTGAGCATACATGCATTTATGAGCAAATACGTACATATATAATGTGTTTTTAGAAAATTGCGCCACATACTTTCATATACCTGTAACCATTATATTAATTTCTTTTTATGTAGTACGTAGTATTTTTCATATATAACAGCCTCTTAAGCTTTTGTTGTATAGTATATTTGCTTTAGCATTGCTTTAATATTAACCTTGACTGATTTTGTTAGATTTTGTATCAATACAGTTTGATTTGTAGAAAATCGTTGTATTTCTTTAGGATTTACTATTCATGATAGTATAGTAATGATCAATTTGGCGATGCAGGTAGAGATACTTTTTTCAATAGGTAAGACTTACGACTGAACAATGGTTACAAATCGTTTAACTTTATTACGAAAATTCACGTTCTGTAAAGAATGTGTATCGCACATTCAAGATCGTATAATATCACAACTCTACACTTTTTTCTGTGGAGATATGTAAAGTCTAAAGTCTATGCGAACAATCCCGCTTTGATTCAGGCCTTGAAGCAAAACATCACGCGTGTCATTCGCCAGTTACCAGTCGAAATGCTCGAACGAGTCATCGAAAAATGGACTCAACAGAGAGACCAATTGTGTCCAAGCCGCGGGTAAAATTTGAAAGAGATAATCTTCAAAAAAATAAATGCCAAAGAATGTTCTTTCGAATAAATATTCCCCATTAAATTTGAAGAGTCTTTGGTTTGGTAGGGATTCTGGAAATGGATGACCCTTTAGTACTATTATTTAACATAAAATCGTTGTGACTTTCCATTAAACAAAAATATTTAGTCATTACATTGAATCTAATCTAATAGAAGGATAATATTTTGTTCTTATCCTAAAAGTGTTCACTATGAATTAGTGTGAATGAATGAATAATCTCACTATCAACGACATCGAGATATTTTTTTAATAAATATAGCACACCAGGCGAGTGCAAAAGTATAGGTAATTGTAAAGATGATTATGTTTCAACCGCGGTATCAGTAGAATGGGAACCGGTTGGAACTCCACTGCCTTCTTGCAGTTTTTAATAGATTTCTACGATTCACGAGAACTTGGCGGTCAACCACACCTCACATAGCGCGGTAACAAAATCCTTCTCAATATTATAGATCAAAGTTTTTACGATTTAAATAAATATGCATATTTGTGTGTTATATGTGAATTCTTCCTAGATTAAAGTAAGCAAAATCTAAACTTTTTGGATCCTATTTGCAAACAAATTATTGTGCACTTATTTTTATATACTTACATCCTGATTGCAGTACGGGGGAAGGAGATTTTACCAGCAAAACATATAGGTATAATTAAGCATAACTATTTGAAAATCAGGCAAATTAGTTTGAAGACAATAACTGTATTGAAAAGCTTTGTCCAATTTTGCTACTACTAAATTTGCTTTTATGATATTTCATTGTTGTAGTTCTACTCCATTGCATAGTATAAGCGAACTGTTAAACTCACATTTACTCATTATTTAGATTTACTCACCTGTGTATCGTTAGTCAAGAGCTCCAGTGTGTAGTCGGGTAAAATTTTCTTGCTATTGATATGTTCTACGGCCATTTGTGCCGCGCTCAATTCACTCCAGCCATCTAAACGTTGTCCCTGTCGGTTGGAAAGCTCGAACAGACCAAGCAAAACAATTCGCCGGCTGTTGCGCCTAATTTCTGCTGTCGTCATGCGACGTTGACTTTCAAACACTTGATTAACCTTCAAATTGTTTTGAGGCCAATTGGCTGAAATTCTCGTCGAGCTGCGGCTAAAGTTTATTTTCTCCACAGTCTGCGTGTCGGGCTGAATACCGCCGCTTACGTTTTGTACTTTTACGAGTGTGGCGTGGTGGGTCGGTGTTTGTTGTAGACCATATGCTACATGCGTATGCTTTTCCACCTTTGTTTTTGTACCGTATGCCACATCATCATCACTACTTGTTTCAAGCGGAGGCGTAGGCAAATTAAGCTCGACGTTGGGACGGTTTCTTGTCTGTGCCAAGACAGCACGTTCAGTTGGCGCACTTTCATGACTGTGGGTTGGTTGGAGACTAAGTTTATGTTTGCTTTGGTGCGTGTTGGTTAGTTTGATTTGGGTTGCCTGTAAGTTCTGTTGTTCTAGCTCCTGTGATTTTGTAAGGCTTTTTTGTTTCCTTGGTGTATGCAGTTGGCTTCTGGTGCTGTTGTTGTTGCTCTTAGGGGTGTTATATATCTCAGTGGTTAAGTAGCTCGTCGTGCCGGAAGCACTGCTGCAAAGTGGTATACATATTGATGTCACAATAAGTGTGAGACGGTATAATTGGCCCGTTTTCAGCCAATGCCAGTGACGTTTTTGTCGTGGCTTTGGCATTACTCGGGCGATATGATGGTGATGTGAGCGGTAGGATTTTCTTGCAAATACTTGTCATTTAAAATTTTACTATTGTGTGCTCAGGGTGTCATATACTGAGTGTACTCTTGACAAGCAATTGCGACACTGAAGGACAGTTGGCGCAACAAGCAGCTTACAGCAACATTCGTGGTATCTGCAGTGAGGGAAAAACATAATAATTTTAATGCATGCATGTATTTATTAGTCTGAATAAAATATTTTGAGAATATTTAAAATCCATAAATTTTATTGCTACTCTCCTTCTTCGTTTTCTGTTTCCATTAAATTTACATTTTTCATGCCCTTTATCCTTTTTAGCATTTGACGACAACACCTGAAAAGGCATTCATTATGACAATGAAAAGAAATTGAAAAGGTTTGCGAAGCCTTGACTTCGCACCAGCCGCACAGCAAATTAATTTCCGTTTTCCGCCGCTTTGACGGATGAGCGCCGCGCTGTTGGCGAAAGTGCGACTAAGTAAGCAAAGGAAGCAAATCAAAGGAGTCATTACGATGAAGGAATACAATGTGGCGAAATTTCAGACATGCTCGGTAAGAATGCCTTGCAAAAGAAGTGTGGATGTGGTTTATAATGCTTTGGCATTTTTTTTTAGAATCTGTCCAGGATAAAGCCAAATAATGAAACCGGAATAATTGTAATGGGTTAGTAAATGGTAAGTAAGTAATAATGTTTAGTACAAGTTAGCTACATCGATTTAGAACTCTGTCTAACCACCATTTATTTCTTCCTCTTTATTAGCGTAGACACTGCTTAGGTGGTTATAGCTGAGTTTACAACTGCGCGCCGGTCGCTCTTCGTTTTCGCTGCTTGGGTCCAATTCGAGATTTCAAATGTAGCCAGATTCTTCTCCACCTGGTCTTTTCAACGAAGTGGAGCTCTTCCTCTTCCTCTGCTTTCACCGGCGGGTACTGCGTTGAATACTTTCAGAGCTGGAGTGTTTTCGTCCATCCGGACAACATGACCTAGCCAGCTTAGCCGCTGACTTTTAATTCGCTGAACTATGTCAGTGTCGTCGTATATCTCGTACAGCTTATAGCTCCATCGACTGCGGTATTCACCGTTGCCAATGTGGAAAAGAACGTTTCTCTCGAAAACTCGTAACGTCGATTCATCAGATGTTGTCATCGTCCATGCCTCTGCAAGATATAGCAGGACGGAGGTGGTGAGTGACTTGTAGAATTTGGTATTTGCTCGTCAAGAGAGGACATTATTTCTCAACTTCGTACTCAAGCCGAAGTAGCACCTGTCAGCAGGAGTTATTCTGCATTGGATTTCTTGGCTGACGTTGTTGTTGGTGTTAATACCGGTTCCAAGATAGACCCAATTACCTACGACTTCGTTATGACTGTCAACAGTGACGTGGGAGCCAAGTTGCGCGTGCGACGACTGTTTGTTTGATGACTGGATATATTTCGTCTTGCCCTCGTTCACCACCAGACCCATTTGATTTGCTTCCTTATCCATTCTGAAGAAAGCAGTTAATTGCGCGGTTGTTTTGGTCAATGATGTCGATGTCATCGGCGTACGCCACTTTCTTTCACTTTACAGTACATAAATCGGGTCCAATGTCGATACAGAACTTTGCATACAAAGCGTGTTTAATGTATGCGATCTCTCCTCCGAAAATAAGCGAAATTCGAACTAACTTTTCAAGCACCCATATTCCGACTCTATGGCTAATCCTTTATCGAAAATACCGATCAATCTGTCAGATACCTAACTGAATGTCAAAGAACATGTTTTTCTGGAAATTATATGTCGTGATGCAACAAATGGATAACAATTGTTCAATATTTAAAAATCCGTATTCATGACGATTAAGACTTTCGAACTTACTGTTTCCGTTGCACCGCATATATTGGCCTATATGTGAGACATCTTAAAGAAATTAAGAGAGCGTTTCGCTCTAATACATAATAGTAGTAGTGCATAAAAGTGACAAGATCGCCCCAATAATAACTCTATTAACAAATCATATATACATATATCTGCTTTTGACAATTCTGCTATTCTTGTCATTCCGATTACTTTAATAGAAATACGTAAAAAGAACTCAAAAATTCCATTTCTGTTCCGCGGAATAATTTAAATCTGCATTTCTAAAAATAGAATCGACATGTGCATCTTTGGCCATAAAATCCACACTGTGACGCTGCAACCCTTAAGCGCCGCGTTTGAAATAGTTCAACACCAGACGCGAAATGTTGCAAACACAAATCACAATGGATAACCGAAAACCGCACATGCCTTCATATAAAAAAGTTAAAAATAAAATAGTAACAATAACAGTGTCAACAACGTGCTTCAGATGAGTCCGAGTGCTGCAATTATTGCAGAAATAGCAACAGACTTAAAGCAAAATTTACAAATACAGAAACATTTATATATATAAAGGGTGTTTTTGGAGGTGTAAAACTTTTAATAATTTGGCTTTACTACTAAATTGTACAGCCTTCAGTTTGGTCTACCTACCGACAACGGAAGTTTTGGAAATACATTCCCACTATTTCAACTGGTTTTTCCGGTGTAAGTATTTGTTTGATAAGTGATAAGTGTAAAACACTTCCCTTTACTTTGACTGCTATTTCTCTAAGATATTCCATGTCACTAAAGAGGCACCCTGTATAACTGCTTGATAGTGTATACTGACTCGAAAACAAGGCAACATATACAAACAAGTGTACTCGTACCCAAAAACCCGAAGCCGTGTGGAACTGAAGCACTCAAGCATACGCTATTATGGAGAAAACACTTTTATAATCGTTTGTGTACATATGTATTTGTAGAACTCGCCCCAACATATCGACGTATGCATGTGGACTCAGCTGTGTGTTTTGTTGGACAACTCGAATGTACAAAATTGCGCCAGGAGCTATAGAGCGAAAGCCCGTACAAAAGCGACCACAATTGTGTAGCCTCTTCACATTTATGAAACTGGATGTATGTGTGTGTTAACGGCGTAAGGATAACTGCATTGTTATGGCGACATTGGCGAATCGGCATAAGCGAGAGCTTGATCCAGCTACCGACCAAACTCTGCTACCATGCTGTGAACACTACAAAAGTGTTGAAATTGTAACACAATTCTCACCCAATCGACTTCAATATAAAATTCGCAAACAATTTGTCCAATCGAAGCTACTAGGAAAACAGCAATCTATTGAGTACACAGTTTTGATGGTAAGGTTTTTGCTAATGTTATCATACTCACTTATTTTTTTTTTAAGATATCTAACCTGTCTTTAGAGAAGTTTATTGAGAATTTATTGATGAGTTCGGAACTCAACACTTTTGTCAAATAGGCGACATACATACAATTTTGATCCAGTTTAGCGAACCTCAAAAAGTCAGTTTTCTCATGTCCAAGAAAGCCGTTAAGATGGGTTTATTAATATTTAATCTTAGTATAGTGGAATGAAAGATTGGCTGTTTAATAATTTTGTCTTATTCGAAGTCTTCAAGTTGGTTCTTGTTGTGTCCGCATACTACAAATTTCTTTCCAGCGCAACTTTATATCGACTTATATTTACCTATCTTTTAATAATATCGTTTTAATCAATCTAAGCCTCTATTAAACCTAAGTATTCACGCTAGAGTTCTTTGGACATAGTAGTGACATCAGTGAAACCGATTTGAATACTTTAGTTTGATTGTTCAAAGTAATTAGAGTTAATTGAAAAATCAATAGAATTGACATAGTCAGTCGTTTGAAAAAAATTAAGACATTGTTCTTTTAAATTATAGTTAGTACGATAGTGACATATATAGAGAAGCCTCACATGTTGAGAAAATTGGTTAAGTGGATCGTGAAAACCATAAAATATCCCATATTAGTATCGGAATGTTTCGGCTAAAATAACGTCCAGTGCCAACCGGCCCAAGCGGTCCAGATGTCGATTCAATAAGGCAGATAAATAGTATCTACGGAAATTATTGAAATCTTCTAAAGGGCATAACGTTATTGAAGGTTAAGCTTTAAAAATATTTAAAACAAGTAAGAAAGGGCTAAGTTCGGATGCAACCGAACATTTTGTACTCTTGCAACTTGCAAGAATTAAAGCGAGATGTAGCCGGCTGTTCGAAAATTCTGGTAAGGGTTATAAGGTGGGTAGGTCAAGTTTTCGCTCAAATGTATCCATTTTAGGCACGAAGGTAAACTGTTATGATTAAAACACCTTCTCCCAATTTCATTAAGATAACTGAAATATTGGCTGATGTATCAGCATAAAGTCCCTCCAAGTTCGAAAATCTTTATAATGGGTTGTCAAAAAAGTCTTGCGGTATTTTTATTGAATTTTTTTTTTTATTGAAATTGAAATGAATTTTTGATGACTCATGCCCAGCTCTTGACCGATGCTACGGCTGTTACTATGCCGGTCAATTTTCGACGACAGGCCTTCCGGAGCGTGGCGCATCTTCGACCACCTCTACTCGTACACTAGAACGAAAACGTTGAAACCATCGTTGTGCGGTGGAAATGGAAACTGTATCGAGTCCATAAACTGCACAAATTTTATTGGCGGCTTGAGATGCATTTTTGCCTTTATCGTAGTAGTACTGTAAAATATGTCGTATTTTCTCTTTATTTTGCTCCATGTTTGCGACGCTATAACTCACGAACGACTTAAAAGAAACGACATCCATCAAACACGTGTTAGCGCGTGAAATGAGCTTTCCAAAAAGGTATAGCATGACAACTAGCGATATTTTCGGTCACAAGTCAACTATAGATACTGGGGTATTCGGGACTTAGGGTCTTAAAGAGTTTTGGTTGGATTTTTGGTCAACAGATGCCATACTTTAAGGGAATTATTACTGCGAAACTTTATTTCGTTATATTAATTAATTCTTGATTTATGTACTGGAAAGTGAAATAATCAAATGGAACTTAAAATTGTGTTATATGGAAAGTAGGCGTGGTTGTAGTCCAATTTCGCCTATTTTGCACATGTGGCATGGGAAGTATATGTAGTATATTCATATATACATATATGTATATAAATTAGGGGGTCCCTTATTTTTTAAAGTTTTAAATTTTTATCGCATAGGCCTTAATTTGGTTCATTTACCCTTAAAACGATGGGAAATACATTTTTACCTCACTTGGAGTGCGATTTGCATCGAATCGTGTTTATACATGTTGCGCGGTAGGAGCGGTGGGTATTCACGGCTTTCGTCATTTGTTCTCAATTATTCTCGCGATTAACACGAACATTTAAAAGATGACAGTAGAAATAAGAAACAATAAAAAATGTGTTTTCTCTGTTGGAAAAATTCTAAAAATATACAAGATATTTACAATCCCAGTTAGGAGCATTTTAAGAACAATTTAGATAATTTATTTGATATAGTACAAGCTGATACTTTGGAACTGATTAATACTGAAGGGGGTATTCTCTTCTTGTAATCACTTCGAAAACTCGATTTTTTTTTTCATTTCGAAAACTCGAAATTCATATTATTTGATAAGTTACAGCTCATAGTCGCCGACGTGTCGTAAGCGACTGTCTACCAGGCGTCATGACAAGTCTGCAGCTACTACGTTTCTAAACGCATTTTTCTCGAATCATCATTTTCTGAAACTGTCATGGTCCTAAAAAAAAGTATTCAACCGATTGCTTTAAAATTTACATATGTTCTTCTGCTCATTTATACTTATCGTCCCTACCAGAATTGTTTATTTTCGAAAATATTTTTATATTTGTTTTAAACGATTTTTAACGAAAAAAACAAGATTTTCGTGACTTTTTTTTGAAGTTTGACATTTTTTTTATGAAATTGATTATATTTGGTAAGGACGATAGCTGCAGAACTACTGAATAATAATCCATTCGATTTTTTTATTTCAAGCTATCACCATGACCAGTGAAATACTTTTTTTTGTCGGGGACTACTTTGATTAAAAAAAATATATATTAAAATTGTAAAAAAAAAAATTTTTTTTGGCACATTTTAAAATACAAATAAAAATATATTAAGAAATTAATATTATTGAATTTTACTGTCGCATAAAAAACATTTTCCTAAAAAGTGGTAAAATGTATGCGTTCACATGAGAGTACCCCCTGAAGAGGATAAGATATTTTTACAAAAACAAAGAAAACCATGGCGTCCAGGGTGTTTAGGGGGTATAAAGAAAAAGATAACCGAAAAAGAAGAAATCGCAAGATAATGGAAATTAAATGAAGATAAAAAAAGGTGTCAATAAATGTGTTTCGGAGGTTTATCGTCATCTGTTACTGCGCAAGATTCTATTCAAATGCAAGGTCATCAAGATCAACTTACCAGCTCTGATGAAAGCCTTGAGGAAGCCAAATGGTAAGTACAAAATGAGGAAGGAAAAACTGTATCACGCCTAAGTTAGTTGCATCTTTAGATAGATCTTTAGATTATTGAACTATCTATTATTTTCTTAGGAGAAGACAGTGAAAAAAATTAAAATTAGACCTCTGGGGCGATGCATCAAGCAAGGTGGATGGCTACAGCTATTTACTCTTTAAAGATATATTTGTTACAATCTCAGTTAAAATTAGTGCCATGGCTTGGATGTAGTCTGGCGGTGAAGACACCAAATTAATATTTGTGCGTTTTAAAGAGGCTTAAGGAATATGAAGCCGTAGACAAATTGATCTTCATTTGCCCTGAGCAAGTTTAGTCAACATCTTTGGTACATGGCAGAAGAAATTGTAGTTTTGTCACTCTTTGATGATGAAGTTAATGAATAAACCAAGACAAATTTAGTAGTGAATTTCCAAAGAGAGAGTTTGCATGATTATGGGAAGAGATATATTCCATCTAAAGAAGATGTGGCTAATAATTTGTATATTAAGTAGGATTTCAATAAATACTATTTATTAAATAGTACTATTTTTTATACTGTTTTGAATAAATTGTTATTTATTGTTGTGGGAAAATAATTAAGTGGTTTTGTGTTTTCCAAGAGCACAATTTTATTTTCTCGATTTAAAATTTCTAAAATTTTTATCTAGAGCCCCGTTTCTACATGGAATGAAGATGTTGCCTATCCAGAGGCGAAAAGGAAAGTGCTTTCTTTAACGGCAGTTAATGATACAAGATTTTCATGGTTTGATCCCTGCAAAAGAAAAGAGAAACAATTTTCTACTCTGTGTTCAGGAGTATAGAAATAATCCAGATTGTACTTGTATAATAAAATAAATATTTCATAAAAAATTTAATATTTCAATTGATTTAGCTACATAACGGAAAGGGTTAAAACGACCAATTTTCAAAATCTTCAGTCTGTCGACACGGGTTAACGTTGACGTAGGAAGATGAAATTTTGTATTTAAGTAAGTCTGGATAGTTTAAAAGAAAGTTTGCGTTTCGATATCTAAATTTTTTTCCATATAAGGGACAGCCTAATATACCTATATAATTGTTTGGATTTCGATGCTCTGATTGCTCTGATGCAAGATTATAATTTATTCGGTTGCACACGAACTTACCCGTCCTTACTTCTATTAAATCAAAAACAAATTAATTAATAATACAATGTTTACAATAGAAAAAAAAAAAAAAAATCAAGCAAATTGTTATTACTTTTGATCACCACTTTTGCGCTGGTAGCCTAAATTATATTATTGAAGCTTTTCAAAATTAAAAGCGTTGATGGTATCCATGCTCCTTGAATTTCACTGTTATATACAATTTTACGGTGAAATTTGTAAAACAAACCTAACTTGCACATATGTATGTACAAATTTTTTCGAAGAGTTTGGCAACTTCGATCTCATATACATATGTATCATCCATATGAAAAAATAGATTATGTCTGATTTTTAATGTTTTTGTAACTGCTTCTTATACGAATAATAAATTTAATATTAAACAATTTCCGGCAGACACGATTATTTGAGTTTAGTGAAGTATGGCAGAAATTGAATTCGGTTGATGTGACAGCTCAACATGGAATTTGATCTAATAAAAGCAGCTCAAAAGGCTAGAAAATACTCTTACACCTTTATATTTGTGCAAAATTACAATATAATTATATTTGACTTCCCACTTATGTCAAAATAAATGCCCATACATATGTATATATGTAGTATGAACGCTGATATTTCATGTAAAATAAAGCAGAAAAATATGCATAATATAAAGGGTGTTCTAAAACTAACCCAAGATTTAATTTTGCCATTTATAGCTGACAGTTTAGGCTTAGTAAAAATGGAGTGTTACAGGATAGAAGAAATTGGCGGCCGCAGTTTGAAAAATATTATTTGAACTCCTTCAAATGTGAAGAGATATGTAAATTGAAATGGCTGCAAATTTAAATCTCGTGCAATGGTACCCTCATTTAGCTGAGCTCAATTCGGAAATACTTCATCCATCTGATTCGATAATGATATGTGCTACCGTCTTAAATAACGTATCCATTTTACTCGTCGATGTGAAAAATTTGTATTGACATGGTCCACCTCAAATTTGTGCTGATGATGATATGTAGACGTAAAAGGCTTTAGATAACGGAAAATTAAACTTCAAGTGACTTATATTTCGAATATTTCGTATTAAGTGTGTACTACTAAAAAATTTGGCTTTTGGGCATAAACAATTTGTTTTAATTTTTTTCCTAAGAAATCGCATATGCGGAACAACTTTGAAAAGCGGTTTCGAACCAGCGATTTTCAAGGCGAAGTTTATCTTTTAGGGATTATAAAAATGTTCATTAGGTTTTGAAATATACGAAAGAAATTTAATACATAGGCGCATACCCACATTCTATTGGTCATTTGTAGGTATCGACTACATTGGACGACTATAACATATATCTCCTATACAATTATTCAGGTGTTTTATTTTCCATTACCCTGTCTTTAATTAAAAATCTAAGAGCTTGTAACTTTGCAGAACTGTTCTCTAATACTTGACAGTGATAGTGAAAATAAAGAAAATCCAAATCTGGAACTTTGTGGGCGTGGGAAGTAAAATTCTTCTAACATAATGTGTTGGATTGTCTTTTGCTAAGTATAAGAGTATGCTGAGAATTACAACAACAACATATCTCTTTGCATATAGAGTTAGACACGCGGAACAAAATTTTAACATTTAATGAAGATTTTAAATTGAAATGAAACTCAATGCTAAAATACATACATATATGTATGTCTTATGTATCTGTATGTATACAACAGTAAAACTAAATCATAAAGTGAATAAACTGCAGACGTGACTCTTTCAAAATAACTCCCCTTTCTGTTCTTCACATGATGTTTACTTGACGGGCACCCATTTCCCACATAAATCGAATGTAAATAAATTTGTGACGCCTCATTTAACACGGCAACATTTATACTCGTATTCTGCTCCCCGCCGCCATAAAGTGCAGTCATTGTTGCCGTGCTTATTTAAAATAAATATTTAAGCAAGTAAATATCACCTCTGTTTGCACACTTCGCAATGGCATTAAATATTTAAGTAGGAAAAATAAATATACGGTGCTTCAAATTATACCGACTGGATGAATGAAGTCATACACAAATGTAAAATGAAGGACAAGTAAGTAGATATGTACCATGTAGCGACTAGGTAAATATATGGACTTATCTTATAAAGCGTTGGTTGTAACGGCAGTTAGGTTTACATAACGGGAACTGCCTGTTCTACCTGTTTCAACTTCTTAGTTATGTTAAGATATCTCTGTTAGTTTTTTGCTCTTGGAGTATAATAGTTTTGTTCACCTAACGGTTGTTTGTACAACGCGAAACTGTTAGAGACAGATATCAGGATGACAACACGAGTTGGCTGTCGGTCCATCCGCTCATCCATGTAGACGATAACTTGAGTAAAAATTAAGTTATCTTGAGGAACCTTGGTTTGTTTTATAGTCCATACGCAGGGTTGGTATTAAAGAAGGACGGAATTGGACTATTGCCGACAAAACCATTAATCGAAACATATAAAGTGCAATTACTAAACTTCAAAAGTTAAAATAGCTGTTATTTAGAACAAAGGAATGCATTAGGGTTGAGCATCTATGGCTAATTTTTTTGTTTAAGTGGGAATGGTTCCGCCGTGTAAAAAGTTTAATGTACATATATCTAAAACCATTCAAGCTATAATAACGCAATTTACTAAAGACAAATACTTCTAACATCCTTACACACTTTGTGAAAATAGGTGAATTCGGATTATAACCCCACCCACTCCCCACATAAAGGCTTGGAAAACTTTGCCCGAATAGTGCAATGAAAACAAAAATTGTCAAAATCGGAATATAACTGTTGAAGCCCTCATATACCGAAAATGTGAATCCCAGTGTCGTGGCTGACTTTTTAGCACAAATACCGGTCAATATGTGAGATATATAATTGAAATTCAGTGCTTAAAATCAGGTGAAAACTTGCCCTTGTCCCGATATAACTAATATCATTATTTTCGAATTATATCCCAAATACGTAATATAAGATTTCAAACTTTGGTTGGCCTTAAAACATTTACGAAGCAATATGTAAAGTTTTGCTAACGGCTTCGCCTGCTTTGATCATTGCAAGAGTATATATGTATATAGCCTTTTGTTAAACCGGTTATTTGGTTAGAGTTTCTGTAGAAAAGTTTATCAAACTCGATTTAGCTCATGTGGCATTAATTGTTGTAAGATACTTTGGTGACTTTTATTGATTCATTCAAAAAACTATTCCCGTGGAAGCAGCCAAATGCCGAATTTCCAATTAACGAAGTTAGAAAGTTAAAATTGGAATTTAATTCCGAATGTATGCCGCAGCAGTAATACGAATGTAGTGTGGCATTTGGAATTTGCTGGTTGCAATTAATTTAATGTTGTACATAGTTATTGCTAACTTTAACAATCTAACCAATATAACTATTCTGCTTTAATCAAACTCAAGACTTTTTTAGCGTTTGAATATGAGTCCCAATAAAGAGATGACATTAGGACAAAGAAGCGACATCAGTTATGAAAAAAGCAAATTCTTAACTATACAATCAATTGAACTGTTTCAAAACAAAACACGTCACTCAGTGCTTTACTACATATATATAATTTTACTTGCTAACGAGGATCGAGATCACATCTCTCGTTTAATTAAGAAAATCGTAATTATTTTTCTTATAATTTTAAGCTCGTTTTAACACCCATACATTAGTGTCTCGCTGGACTTTAAATTTCGAATCCCTGAACATTAGAAGAATATTACAGAATAATATGCAGACGAGTACTGAACCTAAGTAAATACTAAAATACAGGATATTTCAAAATTCTTTACACACCAATGAAGCTCTTGGTATAAATATAAAACAGTTACTGACCTTCACATTTTTATTTGAATTTCACCAGATTTATCACATCCCAACAGCTACACTGAATAAATTATTTCTCAATTGCCATGAAAGCAAAAAATCAAAGAAACCACATGAAATCAATAAATTTTGTTAAATAATAATAAAAACGAATTTGACCACTTGTCAAACTCGGACAGGTGATATTTTTGTTATTTGCCACAATGAATTTTATCAAAAATATATCGATGGTTATATGCTTGTGGCATAGATTTGACTGCATATTTTAATACCAGTAATCTATAATATCTATTCGATAACAGTAAATGGTAAAAATCTTTGGAAATTTATCTCACGATACGGGCTGGTTACTATACCACTAGTAGTATTATCCGATCAGGTTAAGCTATATGGCGTTAGAAAGATACGATTTCGTACTAAAACAAGGGCATCTTACAATAATCTCTCTGGGTTTCATTAAGGAACCTCACATACCATTGTCAATCTTTACGGAGTAAAATCAGCAGGATGTTCGAAAATCCTGATGTTAGTTATATTTATTAAAGATGCACTGTTCTTAGTAAAATAGTATAATATTGGACGTTATACACGGTATAAAGTTACCTGGAAGTTCGACAATATTTATATTGGGTATTCGAAAAAGTCTTTTCGTATTTTGTCAATGTAATTGTTAGAACGAATTAACATTTGCGATTCTTTGCTGAAGCGAAATGAAATCGAACCATTTCTGAAGCGAATGGTAATAGGAGACGAAAAGTGGATCAATGTGAGAAAAAAAATATGGTCCAAGCGTGGTGAAACTCAAAAAATGGTCGCAAAGCCAGGATTGACGCCTCGAAAGGTTATGTTGAGTGTTTGATGGGACGAAAAAAATGGCCAGAACTGATCAACAGAAAGGGCTTCGTCTTCCATCAGGACAACGCTAGACCACACACATCTTTGATGACTCGGCATAAACTGGGAGAACTTGGCTGGGAAGTTTTGATGCATACCCATATAGCCCTGACTTTGCGCCATCGGATTACCGTTTGTTGTTCAAGAGAAGCCTGTTAAAATTACCTGTCGCAGTTTTCCGCCGAGAAATCAGAAAAGTTTTACACTGATGGAATAATGTCTCTAGCGGAAAAGTGGACAAAAGTGGTCGACCAAAATGGTATATATTTGGTTCATTACAGTTCATTATAAATATAAAAAAGTAAATTAAAGTTTGATTAGAAATACGAAAAGACTTTTTCGACTACCCAATATTAAATAAACTATATGTGGGGCTAAGGGAATTGTAGATCCGATTTAAATAATTTATAAAATTCAGACATACTATTATCTGAGAAGGCTTTTCTTTGAATTCCAATTATATATCTCACACGTTGACCGATATTTTCCGTAAAAAGTCAACGATACGCACTGGGGTACACACATTTGGTACTTAGAGGCTTGAATAGTTTTGGTTCGATTTGGAAAATTTTCAGACATAAGATGGCACTCTTCAAAGGCATTATTTATGCAAAGTTTTAGCCAGATACATTTACCGATATATACCAAATTTGGTTGATATCGGTCGAGTATGTTCCGAAGTATGGATTTTCACTTCAGTGTGGGCGGTGTCGGCTAGTCCAAATTTGATGCCGGCTCTTATGAAACCTTCTCTTAAGTAGTTTTGTGATTGCTAGACTCAGTATTGTTTCAGCACTCGTTTAAGATGGATATCTGCCATATTTACAGGAGGCAAAAAACACGGGTGGTGTCTATAGTTTTATACAGTTTGATGTGACTTTGTCGATTTCGTTCTGGTTATTATACCCTGAACAGGGTATATTAAGTTTGTCACGAAGTTTATAACACCCAGAAAGAAGGATCGGAGACCCTATAAAGTATATATATAAATGATCAGTATGTCGAGCTGAGTCGATGTAGCCATGCCTGTCCGTCTGTCTGTCCGTATATATACGAACTAGTCCTTCAGTTTTTATACTCTCGCAACAATGTTGCTAAGGAAGTATTATAGTTTTGTTCACATAACGGTTGTTTGTAAGTCCTAAAACTAAAAAGAGTCAGATATAGGGTTATATATACCAAAGTGATCAGGGTGACGAGTAGAGTCGAAATCCGGATGTCTGTCTGTCCGTCCGTCCGTCTGTCCGCCCGTGCAAGCTGTAACTTGAGTAAAAATTGAGATATCATGATGAAACTTGGTACACGTATTGCTTGGATCTATAAGAAGGTTAAGTTCGAAGATGGGCAAAATCGGCCCACTGCCACGCCCACAAAATGGCGAAAACCGAAAACCTATAAAGTTTCATAACTAAGCCATAAATAAATATATTAAAGTGAAATTTGGCACAAAGGATCGCATTAGGGAGAGGCATATTTGGACGTAATTTTTTTGGAAAAGTGGGCGTGGTCCCGCCCCCTACTAAGTTTTTTGTACATTTCTCGAAACTACTATAGCTATGTCAACCAAACTCTACAGAGTCGTTTTCTTCAGGCATTTCCATATACAGTTCAAAAATGGAAGAAATCGGATAATAACCACGCCCACCTCCCATGCAAAGGTTATATTGAAAATCACTAAAAGTGCGTTAACCGACTAACAAAAAACGTCAGAAACACTAAAATTTACGGAAGAAATCGCAGAAGGAAGCTGCACCCAGGCTTTTTTTAAAAATTGAAAATGGGCGTGGCCTCGCCAACTTATGGACCAAAAATCATATCTCAGGAACTACTCAACCGATTTCAATGAAATTCGGTATATAATATTTCCTTAACACCCTGATGACATGTACCAATATAACGCTATTTTGAATTCCGTCTGATGCCTTTTCTGTATAATACGAGTATATACATTAGGAACCAATGATGATTGCGGAATAAAACTTTACAAAAATACGGTATTTGAAAAATATGTAAATGACGTATAATGAAATCGCGATTATCACTTTATCATGCGAGAGTATAAAATGTTCGGTGACACCCGAACTTAGCCCTTCCTTACTTGTTAAGATATCGTTTTGAAATTTTGCAAACGTCATTTTCTTTTCATGGAGCTGCTTATTTGTCGGAACTGCCGATATCGGAACACTAAAACATATAGCTGCCATACAAACGATCGGAAAAAAGTTCTTTTATGGGAAACTTCCTCATTTGACGACATATCTTCACGAAATTTGGTATGAGTTATTGTTTATAGAAATAATGTAATATCAGAAGAAATTGTTCAGATCGGTTAACTATAGCATATAGCTGCCATACAAACCGAACGATCGGAATCAAGTTCTTGTATGGAAAACTTTCGCATTTGACGCGGTATCTTTACGAAATTTGGTGTGTATTACTGCTTAAGGTAACAATATAATCTCCAAAAAAATTGTTCAGAACGAATTACTATAGCATATAGCTTCCATACAAACTGAACACATAGTTACTAAAAGAAATGCATCTGTGAAGAGTGTATTAGCTTCGGTGCAGCCGAAGTTAACGTTTTTTCTTGTTTTAATGTCAAAGATGGACCACGACTTGTGTGAGGGAAGTTACCGTTCAGAAGCGGCCGATTTTGGTCAATACGATAAGAATTGAGTTTTGTCAGAACAGCAACACGTACATTGATAGAGACGTGGATCTTATACCTGTTTTTGGCTATGGTGAATGATTTGTATATGAAATATTTGCCTTAAGTTTGCCTAATTTTTTGTCAATATGTGATCTATAAGTTCATAAACCTAATTAAATTAGTAAAATAATCATTCTATTTAATCATAATAATTTCTTTCTTTTTGTTACACCTTACACATTATTTCCAATACTGTCGTTGCGCATTTAAATTCCACAAATCTCGGTATCTGTGCAAAATAGGTGATAGCAGCAGTTTCGCTCGACTTATATGGATATTTACTATACTTTTTATGCCAAAAAGAAATAGTGCTTTGAAATATATACTGTATTATAGTATTTGGTTTGGTTCAGTACTCGTCTGTATATTATTTTGTAATGTTCTTCTAATGTTCACGGATTCGAAACTTAAGGGGTCCCGGTGGTCTAGAATTTTCAAAAAATCGACTTTTTTTAGTTGGTTCGAAAGCATAGTCCTTTAAAAATATACTGTAAAATTTTTGGAAGGATATTCACATTATTTTAGCTTCTATAGCCGTTTAAGTTGGTAGCGCGCGGTCGAGGCGCTCTATGAATTGATACTTTAAACTCATTTATCTCAAAACTACTTTTTTCGGAGTGCCGTTGATTAAAAAAAAAACTGTCCATCCGAATCACTTGAAATTTTAATATGGTGTTTATAAGATCAATATCTATTGCGGGGACTACGATCAAATTTTAATTTTAAGAACTTCGATTTTTTTTCGATCTAAAACTGGTCCAAAAATAGCTGTTTTCAGAATCTGAACTTCAAAAGCGCGAAATTTTTTTAATTTTCAATTTTATTTTTTGGTTGTAAAACCAGCGATAGCTGCACTCCTACTGATTAATAATTTATTTGGTTTTTATGTTTGAGATGTTCAGAAGAGTCAAAATCAACAACGGCAACGGGAGTAATTTTTTAAGATAGCTTTGTTTGGACGCCATTTTTAATATCGTTAAATTTTTTTTTTATTTAAGAAAGAAATATTTTTGTACTTTTCATAAGTGTATAAATAAACTGTAAAAATTTTAAATTGATTGGTCTTTTTTTAAACCTTAAAAAAAATTCAGAAAATCCCCTTAATTTGAGCGTTCTAGACCACCGGGGCTCCTTAAAGTCCAACTTGGCACTAATGTATGGGGTTTAAAAAGAGCATAAAATTATAAGAAAAATAATTACTTTAAAGGCAGTTTCAGCTAAATAAAACAACTTTGTGAAGAAGTAGTTTTGCTTTGTATATTATTATTCGGCGGCCATCAGAATTGTACAACATTGCTGGCTTCCAGCTATTGACACAATAATTTTTTGTCCAGTTCGAATTATTTAAATGTTCAGGTATTTAATTAGTTTTGTTTTTCCATGCCGAGAATATAATTGGATTAATAGTAGTTTTAACTTGTACGTTATAATGCATTAATTGTTCGTAAAAGGAAACACATATAGATTTTGCTTAAAATATATGTATAGTATGTAGGGTGGACCAAAAAAGTAAATTTTTTTTCTTTTTTTTCGAAATATCGTCCGAAAGTACAAAAAAAAAAATAAAATTCAAGTTCTTAATGTTAACAGGTTGTGCAAATAAAAAATAAATAACACTGGAATAATTTTTGAGTTCTTAAAATTAAAAGCTAAGGTAAATAGAGGTCGAATTCCAATTATAAATCGAAAGAGATAATTTTAAAATTACTATAAAATCATAAATTACATTATTTTTTATGCACAATCCAATTCAAAATCATTATTATCCTCGTCCTTGCTTTTATGTTGTATATTTTCACACCAAAGTAAATTAGAAGACAAGTAAGGAAGGGCTAAGTTCGGGAGCAACCGAACATTTTATACTTTTGCAACTTGCAAGACTCAAAGGCAGGGAAACACTTTAAGGTGTAAAACCAATCATATAGATAAGACTCAGCCGGATGTTCGAAAATCATGATATTAGTTTGGGGGCTAGGCCAAGTTTTCGCTCAAATTTATATTTTTCTTACTAAAACGCGCTCTTTTATTTTCATTGGGATAACTCACATATTGGCCGATATATGCGGTACAAAGTCAGCCACACGCTCGAAATCTTTATTTTAAATATAAGGGGGCTAAGGGAAGTGTTGGTTCGATTCAACTCAGTTTTGTCAAACAATCATACCATTATAAGAGAAGGATTATCCCTTAATTTCAGTTATATATCACACATTGACAGGCATTTGCGATCAAACGTCAACTATAGGTACCGGTGTGTAAATATTCGGGACCTAGAGGCTTGAACAGTTTTTGTTGAATTTAAACAATTTTTGGTGATAAGGTAGCACAAACTAAAGAAATTATTCGTGCAAGTTTTATTCCGTTATATTAATTGCTTCTTAATTTGAATCTGAACGAATCAAGTGGAATTTAAGTTGTGCTATATGGGAAGTAGGAGTGGTTGTTACCCATTTCTTCCATTTTCACAGTGTGATATAAGAATGTAAGAAGAATGCCACGTACTAAATTTTATCGAAGACGATTGGTCGGGTCCCGAAATATGGAATTTAACCAAAAAGTCGGCGGTGCCACACCCATCGTCCAATTTTCACACCGGGGCGTGTAAAGCTTTCTCATAGCATCTCCGTGGTAAAATTTAATGTCTCTGACTTATTTAGTTATTGATTTATTGCGCTTTTAGTAGTTTTTAACTGTACCGTTATATGGGGAGTGAGTTGGGTTAACCAATTTCCGGTTGTATACATTTTCACACTGTCGGTAGAAGTTCTTATAAGAATTTGATTGTTGTGGCTTAAGTGGTTTAGGAGATATACATTAAACTGTTAGAGGGCGGGGCCACGCCCAATTTTTCAATAAATTTTGCCCACAAATGCCCTTTGCTACTTCGTTCTTCTCTGCCAAGCTACAGCTTTATGTAAAAAGTACTTGTCACGTTGTTTGTCCGCGATGGACTCCTAAACTACTGAACCGATTTTAGTAAAATTTTGCGCACTGTCCAGTTCGAACCAACTTAGAAGATAGAATAGTAAAAATAGTTCAGAAATAAAAAAAAATACAGTGAAAGCACTATTAGATGGACGCTCTATTAAGCGGACATCTCCATTAACCATTCAAATTGTTGATGTTTATTAAGTACAATCTATTAAGCGGACAACTCTATTAACCTTAAATTCGTTATTTTTTCAAATGAAATTTATTTGTATGAACATATTCAAAATTAAATCTCAAGTACAATCCCTTGGATTTGTACCTGTATTTTCACTGTATTGAATAGTTTATTATATGAATATAGCGTACAATGTCTACCACAGCAACGCGTGGCTGGATCCCCTAGTACTCGTATTAAATAAAACCCAACAGTTTTGGTAACTTGTTTCAGCCGATCGTATTTTCATCTATTGAAGACAAGTACTGGAAAAATATAAATTTATTTCAAAATATTGCTTAGCATCGCGATTTGGCTCATTTTCCTGCTCATAATTGAACTATGTTTTCGCAAAGAAACTAATGCCGTTATAAATGAGTATATATTATATAACAACGACAAGGTGCTGCTATTAATTATAGTATAGTAAAAGTAAATTCTTCATCACGTGAGCGCAATAAATCAATATTTTAAAATCTTCGGCATTTTTTCTGGCATTTTAAATTATTATTTGTTGAATTAAAAGTGTTTTTTATACAACACATTCACCAAGGGACAACAACAGCTTTGCATTCTTTCGCATGAGTTGATTGACTTGTGCTTATTTTATTGAGTTACTCATACGTCATGTCGCACCAATCTAGATTTGTCGCTATAACACATGTGTAAATAATGAAGAATATAAATGCGTCGGTTTTATTGTTGTACAATTTGACAGCACTAACTCTGGTTAATAATTTATAATACGAAAGCATACATCACAACTATGATTTTCCACAGACAAAGTATCTTCAGACATGTTACATATATAACACAATATACGAGTATGTACATATGTATACGTATATTTAATATTTATATATATATATATATAGGTGCATTCATAAATACTGGCTGGAGTAAAATTTAAACTATCAACAAAGCACCTACGTTTCGCTTAATGTCCCCGTTGCACCTGAAGGACATTGCTGTCTTAAAGTCGCGTTTTATATAGTTGTTGGTTGGCGTTCAAGCGTTTCTGCTTTTATTATCGTTGTAGATTCATCGTTGTTGACACTGATTGTAACGAAGACGCCGTTTTAATGTATTCCCATATTCAAGTGAAATTTATGGTACAAACAATAACAGTAAACACACACACACATAGACACAAATGCATTTAATTGGTATTTTATGGCGAATTTAGAGATTGACAATATATGACTGTCTGGAAAAAAATTAATTACAACCCAAATAAACCGTGATTATTCACACCTTAAACAAACACAATTTTTTTATTTAACTTCACGGTGAAACAATTTAAAACACATTTTGTTTTGTGTTTTTGTTTTTTATTTTTTCATATATCTGCTTTTTTAGTTTTAATATTTTATTACATTTTTATACACTTATTATTTATTATTGTTTGTAATGACACCACCGCCTCAGTTCGGTTTTCTTCCAGTGTGCCACACTGGTTGAGTCCTCCGCCGCAACTGAAGTTCGCCGCTTCAGATCTCTGCTTTATATGCGTCCAGCTTCAGCACAAATGCGATGTTAAGTGCGAACATTCTTCGCCGAGATGCTGTACTGTAGCCTTCGTTTCGCCTCGTTGGCGGCGCATGCGTTGCGCCTCCAATTAGAATTTCATTCATAAATTGTTGCAGTCTGCCGTTATTATTTGCAGACTGCTCATTGTTTGGCAATAAGTCATGTTGCCGTTTAACATTTAAACGGACGATTTGTAGAAATTTAAGCGAATTCAATGTTTCTATGTGACCAACTACTTGTTAGACACTGACTTGAAGATGCGAAACACCTGCATACGATTATGTATTCCAGTGTGTGAGTAATATATTGAAAATTATTGTTGGATTGCGTTGACCCCGTTCTAGTTATGTGGAAGGAAAATTGTAAGGATTTTTTCTAACGTTATTGATGGTTTATTGGGCATATGCGCATTGTTTGTTGCCTTTGTGGTTCTATCAAGAATGACATTGACTTCAACATTGGAATTGAGTGCCCTTTTCATTGCGTTCAAAAAGAACTATTGCAACAAAGCCTTATAAGAACTAACGTTATCGGTACATATTGATTGAACAACACTTTCGGTTTGTCAGAAAGAACAAAAGAATTGGGCTTAAAGGTTTGTTAGTTATTTTGCTGCCCTCCCCTGCTTTTGAAATGCCAATGACACATTCAATACATTTTGTAATAGACTTGAATCTGCTTAAAATTTTATTATGAGAAAGTTAGGAGTATTAAAGCGTCATTGTTCTATAATTAATTCATTTACTAATTAGTAAATAATTTAAACTTATTTATTTTTTAATGTTAATTAGGTCTATATATTCTTTTTCAAACTTCACCATACTTAAGGTTGAGTTTGCGTAATTTGGGAGAGTATTTGATCGAATCTAGTCCCTTCTTATGTGCCTTTAAAAATAGTAAAAAAATACGTCCAATGTAACGGAATTTTCAATAAGAGCGCTACAAAATTTTTAAATAAAACAAAAACGATTTGGGATATCAATAAAATTCTATATTCCTTTGAAAGTACATTCAGTGTCAATAATATGGAACTCGATATCTTTTGAATGGCCACAATGGACACGCTTTCAGAAGTCCAGACACTGAACCCAATTTTCGACGGTTTTCAAGCATAATTCCGCCGATACTGCTGCAATTTCACGTTCGATATTCGTACAAAGTTCATCAATCGTCGCTGGCATGTTGGCATGTAAAGTGTCAAATCGCACGACCGAAGCGGCCAATTGATCACCACACTTGGTTTTCAATGCAGCGATTGCGACATTCGCAATGTGCCGTTCTGTTGGAACCACATATTGTCCACGTCCATATAATACAATTCGGGCCAAAAATATTGGGTTATCATTGAGCGGTAGCGATTCTATTCACAGTAACGTACCGGTCTTGATAATCATGAAAGAAGTACGGCCAAATGACGCCGCCTCCTCATAAACCTTATCACACCGTAATTTTTCCGGAATGCGATAATGACTCATGGAGTACGTCTGGATTGCTGCCTGACCTTATTCACGAAGCTACTCAGCCAGAAATGAGTCTTATCGCTGAAGATGATTTTTCGATGAAATTCCGATTCATTTTCAAGTTGTCGCTCAGCCCAATTCACGAACATATGATATGATTTTGATGGTCAAGCGGCTTGCGTCTATTTGATCTTGTAGGGATGTATGCCAAGATGTTTTCGTAAAATTTGTCACAACGACGTCACAGAGATACCCATCACTTGAGAACGATTGATGCCCAAGCGGCAGCAATATTCTCGACATTACTGTCTCACTGCTACGGGAACATCTTGTATGATGTCTGTAGATTCAAATTTTTCCAGTAGACGCTCAATTGTTGATCTGACAGGACGATTATGACGACCATAAATTGGATGTAGCGCTTTTAAAGTTGAGGCCACTGATTCCGAATTTCAGTAAAGAATTTTAATAATTTCGACTCGTTGTTGGATCCTATGTCTTTCCATGATGAAATGACAATCCTTAATAAAGAGAAATGTCAAAAAAGCGGGGAAAAATATGGTCCTTATCGGTCGACTTTTGTAGGGTCCCTATTGAAAAATCCGTTATGTTTTTATATTCCGCTAATTCGTATTTGTAGCAATACTTTTAATGGGTTTAGTAAAATTAAATCCATTATTTTTTCATTCAATTGGACATTTTTTTAGCATAGTTGAAATAATCCATCCGGCCTTTTATAAAGGTTTCTATCGGTTTTTTTTGTGATGTTTAGCTCCTTTTCATTTGAAGTAGCGCTAACAAGAAGTTCGAACTCGGCTCGAACTTGGGACTAGGAATATTTGAACCACATTTTTTCTGAATATTAACAAAACAAGAAAAAACGTTAACTTCGGCTGCACCGAAGCTAATATACCCTTCATAGATGCATTTATTTTAGTAACTATGTGTTCCGTTTGTATGGAAGCTATATGCTATAGTAATCCGATCTGAACAATTTTTTCGGAGATAACATTATTACCTTAAGCAGTAATCCATGTCAAATTTCGTGAAAATACCACGTCAAATGCGAAAGTTTCCCGTACAAGCCCTTGATTCCGATCGTTCAGTTTATATGGCAGCTATATGCTATAGTAAGCCGATCTGAGCAATTTCTTCGAAGATTACATTGCTGTCTTAGAAAATAATCTATACCAAATTTGGTGAAGATACAAAAGTTTTCCATACAAGAACTTGATTCCGATCGTTCAGTTTGTGTGGCAGCTATACGCTATAGTGAAAATGACGTTTGCAAAATTTCAAAAGGATATCTTAAAAACTGAGGAACTAGTTCGTATATACACAGACAGACGGACAGACAGACAGACGGACATGGCTAAATCAACTCAGCTCAACATACTGATCATTTATATATATATACTTTATAGGGTCTCCGACGCTTCCTTCTGGGAGTTACAAACTTCGTGTTAAACATAATATATCCTGTTCAGGGTATAAAAATCGTATCTGTATCTTACAATTTGAATAAAAAAATATATTTCTCAAAGAACCAACTAAATTTTGTCCGTACAACTCTGCATATAGTTATACATATGTATGTAGTTACCTAAAAGGCAAAATAACGTTTCTTTAAAGATTTTAAATTTATTTAATTGGTAGAATCGTTTGATTCGAACATTGAATTTGATAACAAAAAATATTGTTTTGAAACGGAAATAATGGAATTGAGCAGCGCGTTTTTAATTCAGAATCGGCTATTGAATGAAAATTTTACTTTTTTCTTATATTTGTTTTCCGGCAAGGAGAATGATAATAATAGTGCACGTAAGCAATTTCAATTACCGCAGCAACAACAACTATACTTACCTGTCCGTGCAAAGTCAAACTCATACAAATACATTACAACTTCTATTTCCGCAGAATTGAAAGTATCAGCGGAAAACAAAAACACTATGGAACGTCTTCCTACATTAAATATTTAAATAGTAAATGGAAAAGTCAATTAAAATTGTTTGCAATACCCAAGATTGCACGAGTGGCAGAAAGCGAAACATATGTAAGAGTATGTGTGTACATAAGGGTACTCCTGATTCTTCAAAGATCTTATCCTTTTGAGCAGAAAGCTTTAAACAATTTTACATCAGAAAAATATTTGCGTAAAGTAGTAAAACGGTTGACCAGAAAAATATTATATGCAATCTATTTATGAAAGACTTCACTATTAATTGTTGTGCCAACAAAATTATACTTCTTTGGGAAACTTTGCTAAATTCAGGGCAGAGTCTTCTTTGTTTACAAGAGTGTAGAGGAGCAGATAATTGGGAAGACTACTTGCAGATGAGTTGCATCATTTCAACCGAACCTGGAATATATACAAAAACAGTTCTAAGCCTCTGGTACACCCATGTACATTTCATTTCGTCTCTACCAGGTCTGTCCGTCTGTCTGTATACCTTTCTCAGTCCCTCAGTTTTTAAGATATCGATCTGAAATACTACACACGTATTCTTTCACCAAGAAGCTGCTCATTTGTCAGAACCGATATCGATATCGGACTATGATAGTAAAAAGCTGCCAAACCAACTGAACGATCGGAATCAAGCATTTGTGTGGAAAACTTTTCAATTAGCTGCCGTAAAATTGAGTGATGAAAATCAAGGTCTTTTAAGGAATCTATTTTAGTTGTGAAGGGTATTATAGCCTCGGAACATTGAGATATCGCATTGAAACTTGGCACAAGTGTTCCTTGGCAAAAACAAAGGGACGAGTTTGTAGATGTAATCGGACTACCACAAAATTCCTTTATTCGAAAACCAATAAAATGCTATAAGTAAGCACTAAATTAAGATATAAAACTGTAATTTGGTAAAGGGAATTGCAGAAACAAGGATCAAAAATCATAAACTAGATACGTCACAGATATAAATTTTACACCCAGGGAGATACAGGAGCGCCTTATAGGCGTCCATTGAGGTGATATTCAATTTTTCGGGATCTACCGGTAACAACCACATTCGGTATGTAATATTATCCTAACGTTTCTACACTACAGTGAGAAAATAGACGAATAGCACGCCTATTACCCATATCACATACATAATTTAAAATTCGTTCTCAGTTTTTTACTTTCCAGTATACAAATCAGGAAGCAATCAGACTATCCCAATATAACTTTGTACAAAAGTACCCTCAGGTATTCCATCTTACGCCCAAAAAGTGGCGCAATCGGACTATAACTTTTCAAGAGCCCAGACGCCAAATATGTAGACCCCAGTGCGTATGGCTGAATTTTTCCGAGAATATCGGTCAGTATTTTGAGTATGTTATTGAAATTCGGATAAAATGTCTATATGATAATAATATACTCTAGTGTCAAAAATTAGTAGAGTCGGTTCAATACTTCCTTTAGCCCCCATATACCTAATATAAAAATTTTCGAACTTCCAGGTGACTTTGTACCGCATATAACCGATTATAATATGTGAGTTTTCTCAATGAAAATGAGAGAGCAAGTCTTACTCCAAACAGTGTATCTTTGTGCCTAAAATGGACAAAATTGGGCGAAAACTTGACCTAGCCCCCAAATTACTGGCACTCAGGATTTTGAAATTAATTGGTTTTGTTCTAAACCTCATATTCTAATAAGTATAATGAATTGCTATTATGTGGTTGGTGTTTTTCATATACTAAAGTTAGACTTTTCGGTTGAGTTCATATCACATATATTTCATTTGAGTATGATTTCAGTATAATTTTCGGTGATCGGAAGTAAAATATAGTAAAAAAAATTAAGTGAGGCTGTGATACCAAATTTGTAATTCATTCCTCATTTCGTCGAAGAATGAAGTTGAACCCTTTCGCTGTATTTTTCTATATTGCCAGCACCTGAAGGTATTTAACCGGCTTTAATCCGCGTATAAAATCTTTGGTTGCACTCTGCTTAGACCTTCCATACTTGTTTTATTTATATATGTTGTTATAGTATTGTGGTATATGAATCATTTGTTCCATTGCTATTATTTAAAAAAAGTTCAAGGTTAGCTCGATTACTTTTTTCCCGTTTGGTAATAATGAGGACCTTCTTGCAGTTTGAAAGCGCCATCAATATTATATTTTAATTAACTAATGTTCTTTCGAAACGAAACTTTAATAAAATTCTTGTTATTATGCTTGTAAATTGGCTAATTAAATTCTAATCGAAACCGGGATAGAAAAAAGTTGGAAGTAGGCTAGACGTTCTTACTCTTATGGAAGCTCGGGATGCTTTAAGTCTGAGAGTTTTGATTTGCCAGTGGTTTCTATCACAACATATTATTGTGAAGCTGGTATGAGAAAAATGAAATTTAGTAGAAATTACTTTGTGTTGTATCGATCTCGATTGCAAGCCGATGAAGTTTTTTGTGAATCTTGGTGAGAAATTAAAGCAGTTTGTTAAAAAGCTCAAAACATAGAAAGTTACTTGAAGTAGATAGAGAGACTTCAAAGTACTTAGAGAGTCTTCAAAGCAGTTTACGATTTTCAAAGGATTGGCAAGTTCGAAGAAGAGCAGAAACAACGGGAATCTGCATCAGAATATCGAAAAAAGGCGTTTATGTTTTATATAATAATATATATTTAGGGGTTTCATAAAGTCTCATAAAGTTATCAGTTGTAACGAACCGAAAACATAGCGTTGAGTATAGTAATTGCGTAAACTCATTTTTTCTATGTAATACAAATGTATGATTTTATCACTTTACGATGCGTAATGACAAGTGGTGAGTCCCCTAAACAGAACATTTTCGCTTCTGTATTATTTATTAAAACACTATTTAAAAAAAAAACTTTAAAAGTAATTAAAATTGGTTTTTAGAAGAAGTTCTATAACCAAATTTGGTATTTCAGCTGAGTTTGGTGTTAGGTTGGTAAATGAGTTTTTTGGTGTCATCAAAATTTTCCAGATTTAAGAAACACCTTAATCCATATATAAAAGCAAATGTGCGTCTGCAATTATAAATATACAAGTATGTAACGAAAGAAGGTGAAAGTAAAATATTCCGCACACTGGCTGCTACTTAACCGGTGTCTGCAAGTGAAGATGGAATTGTTGGCAGCGGAAAGTTGGCCACTGGCAATTGGCAGCTCACTGTTCTTCCACTGACAGCTGATAAAAGATAAACTCTTTATAAAATGGTGTGATTAATGTTATTAGTGTTATAAATGTGTTACTGACTGCCGCAGGTATCTGCCACGGTGAACTTTAACATGTGGAAAATTGCAAGAGACAGTGGGATGCCACAACTTGTTGCGAGCGAGGCGAGGGGTAAGTTCTTATGCGTTTACATTGCACAGCTACTTGTGTATGTGTGGGTGGCCGTATGTGTGTTTGCGTATATATTTGCGAAATGGAAATCTCTGGTAATGTGTGCGCAGTGAACGCGGCTTAAGCTGATGCAATTACTCACCAGCCCCGACATGAGTGTGATGCGTTTCAAACACTCGGTGCTTTCAATAGTCGGTGTAATTTGCATAATTGTCCATTTCAATATTGCTCCGATAAACATAACTTCATTTAGACATATATATACTTATTACAATACTATACATGGTTGTGTTCCACTTGCCACATTTAGCACATTTTTTATTGCCAACCGATTCTACAATTATTCATTTATTTGCTGCTTCTCGTCATACCCGCTGGATGATTCGCTTTGGTTTTTCAATTACAACGATTTGATTCATCGGTTTTCAGAATCAAGTTGCCATGTGGATAGCGCAGCTTGGCGTAGAGGTGTCGATTGTTTTTGTTGTTGCTTGCTTCTGCTAATTTAATTGGTGTTCGCACTGTTAATGGGCTAACGACAACATTGTTTCCCACAGTGGGTGTGTAACCGGAAATTTTATTAATCAAACTAGAGTTGTGAGGCAAAGTACGTAAAACTAAATTGTAACTAAATAACGAATAAATAATGAGTTCAATGCGGAGAAGAGTAGAAATTAATTTTAAATAAAACTGTTCAAGTTCTGAAATGTGTTTTATTAATTGGCAGATTTTCATATTTGATAAGTAAAGTTATGTGAGTTAATCTAATTAGGTAATATCTCATTAAAGTAAGAATTGAGTCTTCTTAAATTAAGTAAACTAAGCTGCAATTCAATTATTATACTTTCAGTAGGAACAAATGTTTAATATTTTCGGAAATCGTTGCATATGACACTAATATTCTTCCCTTCAAAATCCTCTCAAAAGTAAGAACATTTGCATATAAGTATTTTCGACAACATCTTTAGACATTTTTCGCTTTTGAACATGACAACCTTTCACAAAAAAAAAAAACAAAAAAAAAAAACAAATAACTTATAAAACTATCATGCTAGATTAATACCCATAACTTAGGGATTTTATTCTTGGCTTAATGGCAATGCTTATACGCTGGCGGCCATGAATCTTTTGACCAGTTTTGACATTTATCTTTGACAATTAATTTTCATAAAAAATTTCAAATGTTAAAATCGAAAAATAATATTTCTACAGCAATCTTTTTTCCCGATTTCCCAATCGATGACGATGGAGCAGACGTTCCATTGGCCGACCAATCGAATAGCAATTACCCGTCCGAAAAACAACAAAGTTGCGAGGGCCGATGGATTACCGTCCGATATAATCAACTACGGCGGCGAAGAATTAATAAGGAGCATGGATTAGCTTCTGTGTAAAGTATGGTCGCACAAAAGCATGCCCGACGATTGGAATTTAAGTGTGCTCTGCTCAATCCACAAAAAGGATACCCCATAATCTGCGCCAACTTCCGTGGGCTAAGACTCCTCAATATCGTACATAAGTAAAGAATGAAAGATAAAGCAGATTTTAACCATGCGCCAAATCTTGGCAAAGACCTGTAAAAAGAGAATCGACACACACCACCTCTTCGTTGATTGTAAAGCTGCTTTTGACAGCACTAAAAGAAGCTGCCTTTATGCCGCTATGTCTGAATTTGGTATCTCCGCAAAACTAATACGGCTGACCTCTCCGAGCCGTTACATACCATATGAGGTTTCAGACAACTAGACTGCCTATCATGCGACTTCTTCAATCTACTGCTGGAGAAAATTATTCGAGCTGCAGATCTGTCTACAACTTTCGTACGCCGATGACAACGATATCATTGGCTACGTATATAACATCTTCGCCGTTAGTTCTGCTTCTCCATGTTGGACAACGACGGCAAGACGAAATATGAAACAAACAGTCGTAGACTTGGCTTCCACGTCATTGTTAACTGTCATAACTTCGAAATGGTAGATAGTTTCGTTTCTTTTGGAACCAGCATTATTACCAACAACAACGTCAGCGTCGAAATCCAGAATAACTCTTGCCAATAGGTGCTACTTCGGACTGACTAGGCAACTGAGAAGTAAAGTCCTCTCTCGATGAACAAAACCAAATTCTACCAGTCAATCATCACCGTCGTGCTATATTGTGCAGAGGCATGGAAGATGACAACATCTGATCAATTGACATTACGAGCCATCAGCAGCAAGGTTCTGTGGAAGATTTATGGTCTGTTGCGCTTTAGCAACAGCGAATATTGCAATGGATGGAACGATGATCTGATGATAGTTCAGCGAATTAAAAGACAGCGGCTACGCTGGCTAGGTCATGTTGTCCGAATGGACGAAAAAACACTCCAGCTCTGAAAGTATTCGACGCAGTACTCCCCGGGGGAAGCAGAGGAAGAGGAAGACCTCTTTTCCGTTAGAAGGACTAGGTGGAGAAGGACCTGGCTACACTTGAAATCTTCAGTTGGTGCCAAATGGTGAAAAGGAAAAGGTAAGCGGTGCTACGCCAATAAAGAAGAAGAGAGTTGTTTTGATGTTTTCATTGTAATAACTGCTTAATCTTAAAGATTAAATTAAAATTATATTTCTAAACAGGTAGAAATATTTTTTAAATATGTTTAAAATTATGATCTTTTTTTAACCTCGTCAATTTGACTGCCATGCATATGAAAACAAGGTCTGTCGCAAAAGAAGCAGGACTGTTAAAAAAAATTAATATTTTTCAAAAGTTATATTTTTTTATTCAAAGTAGTTTCCTTGTGCTTCGATACAGCGGTTAGCCCGGTCAATTAGCTTTTCAAATGAGTGTTAAAGGTCATTTTTCGGAATGCTCTTGAAAGATCAGGTGAGTAGGGAGAGTGATTAATGGCTAATATGGAGTTTTTTGTCAAAAAATCAGTGACAAGCGTCGACCGATGACACGGTGAATTATCGTGCAACAGGCGCCAGGACCCTGCCTCACGGTATTGTGGTCGAGCACGACGAATGCGTGACAAAAGACGCTTCATAACACCAAGGTAAAACACAGCATTAATCGTTTGGCCAGGTGGGACGAACTCTCGGTGTACAATACCCTCGGAATCGTAAAAACAAATCAGCATTGTCTTTATTTTTGACTTCTGAAGACGACTTTTTTCGGTGATGGCTCGTCTGGATGCTTCCATTCGGCACTTTGACGTTTGGTTTCGGAATCATATTGAAAGCACCACGTTTCATCACCAGTCACAATCGAATATTTGTAGTTTATGTCCCTTCTTGACTCCTTAATCAAATCCTTACAATGTTGGATTCGTAGCAATTTTTGCTCCTCAGTCAATTTGTGCGGAACAAATTTGGAGCACACCTTTCGTAGACCCAGTTTATCTATCAAAATGTGATGAATGGAGTCTTTGGTGATAATTAACTCCATTTCCATGTAAGGCAAAGAAGATTTCGGCTCATTCTTAATAAATTCCTGCACTTTTTCAATATTGTTTTGTGTTATCATTGATTTTGGCCGGCAAGACTTCTGATCGTCACAGAGGTCCTCACGACCTTCTTGGAATCGCTTAAACCACTCATGCACATTACTACGGGATAGGCACTGATCACCATAAACTTTTTCATCATTTGAAATGTTTCAGTAAACGTTTACCTAAGTTTAAAACCAAATTTAATATTTGCTCTTTGTTCAAAATGCATTTTACGACCGATGACCAAAAGCTGCTGTCACTTTTTGATCGATAACATCGATTGTAGTTATCCCATTGTCTTAAAATTTTTACGAAATGTCAACAGGAGATCAAACTTTTTATTTCATATACCCACCAATAGGTGGCGCCACCAGAAACAGTTATATTTAAAAAGTTCTGTTTCTTTTGCGACAGACCTTGTATTTATTCATATGAATAAAATTAAATAATTAAATCTGAGCAGCTGGCAACCTTTCTCCTGAAAATATTTTCGAAAAATAAAAGATGACGAAAACAAGTAAAGAAGGGCTAAGTTCTGGTGCAACCAAACATTTCACATTGGCAACTTGCCAGGATCAAAGCCAGGGTAATATCTTAAGGCACATAAGGTTTGTTAGTTATATGGGGTCTAGGGCAATTCTTTAGCCGATTTCATCCCTTTCAATTAGATGAACCACATATATTCGTAGAAGATGCACTGTGAAGGTACTAATAGTACGTTTGTGTACTCAAAACTGCATTAATGGTGAGTCTGTTTTTATATATTCTGGAACTAGTCGCCTAAGCTTTATTATTGAAGAGTCTTACTGCCTTCATAATATTGTACAATTAGGGTAATTAACCTCATGAAAATTAAATCGGCTATACTTTTATAACGTTACCTTCCTCAAGTTTTATCTTTAGATGATTAATACTGATTGATTGATAGTTGCGACAACACGTACAATTTTCGACAGACATTGTTCATATATATATATATGTAAATAAGTGCACATAAACAATTTTCTCGAAATGCCACTCTGAATTGTCATTGTTCTACCTCATGCAAGATCATGGCCCTTGTCGATACTGTCAATAATTAGCTTGATTGACAAATTCATCTTCCAACTAACGTGCCTGCCAAAACTTTCCCCACAAATGCGCTCATTTGCCTTAAATGTGCCAAGTGTGCATATGCTTTATTTACAGAGTAATGCAAACAATTGCAATTCTGACTGAATGCCTTACGATTTTTCTCCAGCAAATGCTTAATTATTGTCTTACGTCAATCTTCTCCAGTCAATTCTTGTTGGCAGCTCCAGTCGCAGGCGCAGTCGCAATGAAATCTAAGATACAGCAAATTGCAGAAGAATGAAAGAAGTAAAGTTAATTAAAGCAAACGTGAAATGTGATATGCATTCGCTGATTGTCTAGACAACTTAAAAAAAAACATTTTCAGTTGGAGTTGGCAGCTCACAAGTATGAAAAAATATGAATTTTTATACTCTTGCAACCAGTTGCTACAGAGTATTATAGTTTTGTCATCATGTTAATCGAGATAGATATAGGGTTTAATATATATTCATACATATATAAATGATCAGGGTGACGAGAAAAATTGAAATCCGGTTGACTGTCTGTCTATCCGTCCGTCCGTGCAAGCTGTAACTTGAGTAAAAATTTAGAGACCTTGATGAAACTTGGTATGCAGGTTTCTTAGCACAAAGAAATGTTCGAGTTGGTTGGTCAATGTGTGATATAGTATATAGCTGAAATTAAGGGATAATCCTCCCTTGCAATGGTAAGTCTGTATGTCAAAAACGATTTGAATCGGACCAATACTTCCCTTAGCCCCCATATACTTAATATAAAGATTTTCGAATTTCGAGGTGACTTTCTCAATATGTGGGTTATCTCAATGAAAATAGATAAATTTGAGCGAAAACTTGGCCTAGCCCCTATATAACTAATAACAGTATTTCGAACATCCGGCTGACTTTGCTATATATGATTGGTTTCACACCTTAAAGTCTTTCCCTGGCTTTGATTCTTGCAAGTTGCAAGTGTATAAAATGTTTGGTTGCACCCGAACTTAGCACTTTCTTACTTGTTTATTCTTAAAATTCTTTAAAATAAATAATCAGTGTGACTTTACAATGATTGCGCAAAGCTTTTGAATATGCCACATACAAATATACGCCAATTTATTAAAAGCTCTCACATGAATTTCTATGAACTGCCGCTCTAAATAATTGCATATTTAAAGCAAATCGCAGCATTAAAATGATTTTGCAATCCACTTTTCTTAGGCTTCATATGTCTATTCAGATAAGAAGCGGAGCTGCAAATGGATTCTCATAAAATATTCAATACTTTTATGTTAGAAGGCTCGTCTGCATTCGTTATGTAAAGAAGAACTGTGTGTGTTTAATTTTATATATGTGATATGTATGTACATTTATCCAGCAAGAACGATGTGTTCTTGCGTTTACAATTTACTCACCACGAGTCAGAGAGTACTCCAAATTTAACTACAAGTCATATACTAAATATATACTAAATAAGAACTGAGGACTCAAAAGTAATACGATTTCTCTTCTTTTGGCAAAAGTATACTTTTTTTGAGAGTCTAGAGCCTAAGCTCTTAATGCCGAAATATTTAAACTTCAACTTTCGCTAGTATGAGTACTGGAGAATATAATATATAAATATAATATATATGAAACTCAAATCTTTCCCTTCTTTAGGCAAAACTTGTACCTTTTCGCTGTTTAAATCTTTTGTTGCTTAAATAGTAATTGTAATGGTTTAAACATAAAATTCCTTCAAATTAAAAACATGCTGCAGAAAACAATTTTATGGTTTTGTGAAAAAATTTTGCTAACTTTTTTATAGCAAGTTAATTTAGTCACGCGAGTGGGAGCTTACAATTGTAGGCTTGTTTACGATAGTATCTACTTTATCATTTCACTAAATTGTATGTTTGTATGGGAAAGTAACTTAAATATATCTATATGCCGCACGAATTTGAATAACTCATTAGATATTTTAGGTCTCTCAAATACAATGAGTTGGCTTCAGTTTTGAATATATCACCAAAAATCTGCTAACCTTAGCATTTTCGGAAAATCGTAAATTTCCGTATTTTCATAAGAGTATTTTCTGATCGTTTATTTTGGATACACTGCGTATACGTAACTTATTAAATGTTTTAATGCAATTTCTAAGGCACGTCACATATAAGTTTGTGTTCTTACATTTTGTATGTGTATACGAAAGTAGTATTAAAATTTCTCCAAATAATTAGAGAGAATTAAACATTAGTTAATACAGATTTTGAAATGTTTCGATATGTTCGTAGTAGCAATATTTGAAAATGGTAGCAAACTTTGGTTTGAACTGAACCAACTCATCAATTTACACTCAGGTAAGGTTTCCTTCTGCTGGATGAAGCCGCCAGCCATTGAATCTCTACTGTTGATGTCTTGCATATACAGGATGCAAGGAGTAAAGGCTCATCATTGACACCTTTTACTGCCATCACCGTTAGGCCATCTGTTAAAAGACAGAAGTCAATATGGGAATATAGACTTTTGTTCACCAAAATACCTTGTTATTCACGCTCGGGGTGTATGTTTTGTGACTTTATCCCAGCGACTACGTTACCCGATGCAATCAATGGTTTTCTGGACTAAAGTCACGTCGTAGCTGCCCTTATCTAAGTTGAGAAGAAGCTTGGCGAAGGCGATCTTTCATTTGCGGATGTTTAAATGGAATACCCTCAGCTCCTGGTTTTGGACCCTCAGATCGCTGAATAAGTTCTTTCTTTACCTCCTGTAGCATAAATGAGATCTTCTATGCCGAGATACTTCTCTTACTTTTGTTGCCGTTTGCCTTCTTGATGCGAAGGAAGACGCTTCCAACACGCCACGCCATCTTCCCGAACCTAGTGTACCGAAAGTCGATTGCCAACTTATTGAACAGGGAGATGCTGCTTTGGCCTCCATTTTTTCAAAAACTCACACGGAGTCAAATCTGGTGAATACGATTTTTGTACTCTCGCAACAAAGTTGCTAAGGAGAGTATTATAGTTTTGTTCACATAACGGTTGTTTGTAAGTCCTAAAACTAAAAGAGTCAGATATAGGGTTATATACCAAAGTGATCAGGGTGACGAGTAGAGTTGAAATCCGGATGTCTGTCTGTCCGTCCGTCCGTCTGTCCGTCCGTCCGTCCGTGCAAGCTGTGACTTGAGTAAAAATTGAGATATCATGATGAAACTTGGTACACGTATTTCTTGGCTCCATAAGAAGGTTAAGTTCGAAGATGGGTAAAATCGACCTACTGCTATGCTCACAAAATGCCGAAAACCGAAAACCTATAAAGTGTCATAATTATGCCATAAATAAAGATATTAAAGTGAAATTTGGCACAAGGGATCGCATTTGGGAGGGGCATATTTGGACGTAATTTTTTTGGTAAAGTGGGGTGCCCCGCCCCTACTAAGTTTTTTGTACATATCTCGGAAACTACTATAGCTAGGTCAACCAAACTCTATAGAGTCGTTTCCTTCAGGCATTTCCATATACAGTTTAAAAATGGAAGAAATCGGATAATAACCACGCCCACCTCCCATACAAAGGTTATGCTGAAAATCACTAAAAGTGCGTTAACGGACTAACAAAAAACGTCAGAAACACTAAATTTTACGGAAGAAATGGCAGAAGGAAGCTGCACACAGGCTTTTTTTAAAAATTGAAAATGGGGGTGGCGTCGCCCACTTATGGACCAAAAACCATATCTCAGGAACTACTCCACCGATTTCAATGAAATTCGGTATATTATGTTTTCTTAACACCTTGATGACGTGTACGAAATAGGGGTGAAATCGGTTCACAACCACGCCTTCTTCCAATATAACGCTATTTTGAATTCCTTCTGATGCCTTCTCTGTATAATATATACATTAGGAACCAATGATGATAGCGGAATAAAACTTTACACAACTACGGTATTTGAAAAATATGTAAATTGCGGATAATGAAATCTCGATTATCACTTTATCATGCGAGAGTATAAAATGTTCGGTGACACACGAACTTAGCCCTTCCTTAATTGTTTTAACATTTTTTTTCCAGGGGAATTTTTAATTGCAATTTCCGGGTGAGTTTATGATTGTATGCAAGTATATAGCTCTCTTTCTAATTCGATTAGTTTTAGGTGATAAGTATAAACGTTAGGTGAAGAAAACTATTATACTCTGTAGAAACGTGTTGCAACAGTATGAAAATTTTTCGATTTTAGTTCTAGCAATTTACGCTGAAGTTATACGAAAATAAAAACAACTAAACTATTTTAACAGTAAACGTTAGCGACCTGTTTATTGCATTTTTTCGAACGAATATAAAAGCGAAAACGAAGCAAGGAAAGTGAAAGCGTTAATAGTGCCAAAGTGCTGAAACACTTAGACAAAGGCAGATGAGTTCAACGCTTAATCACCGTAAAGACTGCGACGTGGAGATGGAGGTAACCTCATGAGCTGAACGGTTTTTCCAACAGTTTTTCGCCGTAAATGATATAATGATTCTGATGCTTATGGTATATAGAGTAGGAGGCAATTTGAACAAATGAGTAAGCAAATCTTATGTTATACCGGAGCAGAAGTTAAATAATTGTGGTTAAACCCTGTATCCTTAGCAGTCAAAAAATAACATAATTACTGATATACGTAGTCATTACATATTTGACCCGTTATTTCGTTGTATGCGTGTATCTTACTTAAGTACATAAGTTTTGCAGACGGAAAGTATTCATGTTCTCTTCATTTTCGATGGGAGGGTTTATTATTAGCAACTTCTATATGTTTAAACGACCTACAAATCGCAAGAAAGAAGGATAAGAGAATAATGTGAAAATAAATAAGAAATGTTATCCAGAGGTACAAGTATATTTATTTTTAAACTGACTTTAACTTTTCATTAAAATTTGTTTATGCTCTTGCAATATGTTGTTCGTATCACCTAAAAATAAGCGCTATAGATAAAGGGTTATTAATATATAAATGATCAGGATGACAAGACGAGTTCAAATCCGAGTGACTGTCTGTCTGTCTGTCGATATGTCCGTCTGTGTAAGCGACAACTTGAGTAAAAATTCAGATGTCTTAATAGAATGCTACACGTGTTCCTGGGCAAAAAACTGAAGACGAGTTCGTTAATGGTCGTACTCAGACAACTGCCACACCCACAAAATGTCATTAATTGAAAGACTGTAAAATGCCACAGCTAGGCACTAAATTAAGATATAATCCTATTATTTGGCACAAAGGATTGCAGTGGCAAGGGGCACCTATGAAAAAAAAAATTGAGGAATGGGCTCATTTTCCTCCCTCCAATAGGTTTAATGTACATATCTCTATCACTAAAGCTTCACTAATCGAGTTCGCTTAGGACAAACCCTATAAGAACTCTATAAGAACCCCCCTATCGATACTGTGAAAATGTATCGGACCATAATAAAAATACTAAAAATGCAAAGAATCGACAAGTTAGGAAAGGCTAAATTCGGGTCCACCGAAAAATGTAACCCCTGCAACTCGCAATAATTAAAGCCATGGATATATCATGGTGCAAAACGCCAACCGGAGGATCGAAATCCAATCAGTTATGTACATATATGTATATAACATATTAACTGACCGCAACTTATTCGGCATAAGGTTTGTTAGAAAAACGAAAATCAGTCTGTGGTTGGTAAGTATCGATCCGATTTTATTTATTTTTGCCTATTAACACGCCTCATTCTATTAAAATAATCTCTGGGTTCACGTACCATCTCCAATCATATGAAGTAATGTCAGCAGGATGTTCGAAAATCTGTATGATAGTTATGTATATGGAGTACAAGTAAAATTTTTGCTCGAAGTTACTTAAGTTAGACACAAATATATACACTGTTATGCGAAAAGCACTTAATATCATTGTGGCCGACATATGCGGTATGAAGTCACCCGGAAATTCGAAAATTTGTGTTAGGTTTTTGGAGCTAAGGGATGTATTGATCCGATTGAACCCATTCTTGACATTCGGACATACTGTCATTAGGAAAGGATGATATCTTACACATTGACCGATATTTGAGATAAATAATCAACTATAGATACTGAGGTCCAAAATTTCGGTACCTAAGGGCTTGAATAGTTTTGGTTCGAATTGGAGATTTTTTATTTTAAGGTGGCATCATCTGATTGCACAAATCAAGAACCAATGAATGTAACGAGATAAAACTTTTCACAAATAGTGCCCTCAAAGTATTTCCTCTTGCGCCCAAAAACTGTCTAAATCGAACAATAATTTTTAGGTTCGCCAGACACCAAATATGTAGACCTCAGTACATTTGGCTGTATTTTTACCGAACAAGAATATGAACAAGATTCAAAGCTATAGCTCAACAAATTAACATTACACCACTCAAATGTTGACAAACATAATGAATAAGTCAGTAAGGTATGATATGTTAAAATAGTATAAAGACTATTAGAATATCATAAATAATTATATCTATTACATATTTGATGGGCGTTTCGAATATTTCGGCAATCACAAAACCTTACCTACTAATCTAAGGAAGAAGTACCTAGAAATATTGAATATTTTTAGAAAACGCTTTCAAACATTTTCGATATGTGATTGGCCGGATCAAACTTTGAATGATTTTAACATAATTTTCACATTATTTGCATATTATTAATCCCTAATGTTCAGTTTGGCATTACATATAGGCCACATCACTCTTATAAGTTTAATATGCTACAGTCGTAGATTTGGTACATTGTTTGACCGTCTATTTCTGATGAGATGGAAATGTATATTAGGGTGAGCTAAAAAGTGAGAGGAAAAAATAACTAAAATTGTTTAAGGGTCTTTAACTTGAACTATAAAAAACTTATAATTTTATAATGAACACAAATTTTTTAATTATTTCTATAGGAAAATTTGAATGCTCTACGGTACATTTTAAAATGAAGCTAATAACCTTGGCATCATGGGATTTTTTTTTGTACATAGAGTCATATTAAATCATAAATCGGATTTTTTGGCTCACTCTAATGCACATACTCTCAGACATGCATACTATAGAAAGGATTAGGCTTTAATACACATGGAGTACTCACTGACACACACACATACACTAATATTCGGTCGAGCAAATAAATGTTTTGTTACTGATCGCCAACTTTGTGAGAAAAAATAATAAATAACACGAACAATTGAAAAGCGTTGACCGCTGGGAACGCTTGGAAATGCTGAACTCGCTTTGTTCGCAGCTATGAGTATAACGGGAATGGCATGTGTGTGTGGGTGAATGCTTGTAAAGTTGCGCTTTTTCAGACTTTCCCTGGCTCAGTTGGTATGTTTGCTTTTCGTCTGACCAATTCGGTTTTTATTTGTTCGAATTGGTGTTTAAATCATGCGGCTTATTTGCCACCAAGCTGACTGGAATATTTATATCCTTCAACAAATATGATTACGCTTTGTTTCTGGTCCAATGTTTTCGGTTGTTTTTTGGGAAAGTTTTTATTGAAAGAAATTGCATTCAAATAGTTTATTTACTTTAGTATTTATTTGTAATATGTTGCTGGATTAAGGCGGTTAGGTAGTCATGATTGTGGGTTAAGAGAATAATATTCTTCTATATGTTTAGTAATCTTTCCTAACTGCTTACATATTTACATATATTAGCCCATTTCAATTTTAATTTTTTAGAAGAATATTTGATTTCACTTTATGTATTGAATTTTATAAACGTAAAATGTGGATATGGATATGGATCGAAATTGAGTTGGCGTATGTATGCAAATCTGAGAAATCATATAGCAGTATAATCATTTCAAATGTCGTTGGAATTTTTATATACACAAATTTATATGGTAAAAACTGACCGAAGTTTTTTTTATTTTGGTTCTTTGGATAATTTCGGGTTTTTTATATACACAAAATTATAAGGTAAAAACTGACCGGTTTATTTGTATGAGGTTTAGGTGGGTATAAGTCTTTGCTTGATGGTGTAAGTATAATTCTTTTTCCCGAGGGATTTATATCCAATCGACAATTACTTATGGACATGATATACCTTATAGATGTGTGCAGTTATGCATTTTATACACTTGCTACATAAAAGAATCAAAAGTGAGAAATTTTATATTAAAAATGGTGAATATGAATTCAGTATTTGTCGTTCGACGAAAATATGGAAAATATGAGTGAATTACAAAGAAATTTTGCATCTTATGTACCTATAAAATATGTAATAGACTAAGTTAGTATCTTAACTATATATTTTTTTATAACCTAAGTATTATTATCTCAATAAACTTATTAGACGTATCTCAGAAAATATCCAAACTTAACTTGGTTGAGATATCTTACATATTGCCGATATCATTTGTGCATAATTTTGTCGCACCATACTAACCGTTAATTTATTTTGGGTATATTTAATTATTTGAACAGAAATATACTTTCAAATTCTCTTTTTAAGCTTTATTCTATGTAACATTAACAGATATTGGAGCGAGGAGTCCTGCATTTCTTAGGAAATAAGTATATGTGTATGTGCAAATCAGCTTATTAAGCATTTGACCTCCCCGTCGATGTACTGCTTAAGATAATAATTCTTTTTACCTTCCTACTAATATGTATTTTCACAATAAGCGATTGTTTACTGAATTCTAAAATAACATTAATTTCAATAGGCTGCCATGTGAAACGAATTTATCAGAATATGATCGTTCTTTAATAAATTTTCATTGTGAAACAGGAGCAAACCTTACGGATATTGTTGTTCAAATCAGTCGTCTCAGAAATACTATCACTTACGATGTACGATTAAAATAATGTGCCTTGCTGTAGAAAAGGGAATCTCCTGTTACTAAGAGAGGACTTTTAGTTGACATGAAGTATATTTCCTCAGCGTTTGTTCCGAAGTTACTCCCTGAACAACATAGTGTCCGTATGACTTTTGCTGAAAAATATTAATTTTGTTATTTTTTCGACGAAAAAACAAATATTTCGACGGCCCGAATGGCTGCCATGAGTACTGCCGAGATCAAGGCAGCCTCGGTGGGCGATGTCTTTTCTTTCGAAAAACTATTAACACCAAAACATAGACAGATTGATCGGAAAGAAAGCTGATTCAACTTTTTGGAGACTTACATATATGACCCATTAAAGATTTTTTCTAGTAAAAGAATATCTCTGTTTGAAATTGGCCAGCCATCAGTCCCGACCTAAATGAAATTGAAAATCTTTAGGGAATGTTTTTAGCTAGAATTTTTAAAAATGGTCATCAATTTAAACTATTAAGCAACAAAAAGCCACCTTGGTATGCGAGTTTGACAATACAGGAGATTCTACTTTACAAAATTTAGTAAACTCCTTACGGAAATAATGGGATAATGGCAAAAGGCAAAACATAATCTATTTAACTAGATATAATTGTAACAAAACATAGCATTTACAGGTGTTACACATGACAGGCATTACTTATGGCAAGTCTAAGTATGAAGTCTTCATTGATCCTTGATTTATCTTTATACTCTGAACAGAGTATAGTTATAAGTTATCCACGAAGTTTGTAACACGCCGAAGGAAACATCCGATTCCGATAAAGTATATTTACATATAAATGATCAGCATTACGAGCTGAATGATAGATATCAAGTGATTGTATGGAAAACTTTTTCATTTGATGAGATATCTCCACGAAAGCAATGGTGCGATCTCCAAATAAATTGTTCAGATCGCAACGCTGTAGCATATAGCTGCCATACATAGTGACCGAACAAAGTCAAGTTCTTTAAATACATCTTTTGTATTTGTCTCCTTTTTAACTAAAGTAAACTGACAATATTTTAAATTGTGATGTTTAGGAAGTAGGCGTGGTTGCTGTTTGATTTTGTCAATTTTTTATTTGGGAATATTGTAAATCAAATTTAGTTGAAACAAAAAACAAAAACGTTAACTTCGGTTGCACCGAAGCTAAATACCCTTCACAGGTGCATTTCTGTTAGTAACTATGTGTTCAGTTTGTATGGAAGCTATATGTTACGTATATAGTAATCCGTTCTGAAGAAGTTTTTTAGAGATTACATTGTTGCCTTAAAAAATAATCTATACCAAATTTCGTGAATATACATATCTTGTAAAATGTGAAAGTTTTCCATACAAGCATTTGATTCCGATCGTTCAGTTTGTATGGCAGCTATAAGTTATAGTGGTCCGATATTGGCCGTTCCGACAAATGAGCAGCTTCTTGAAGAGAAAATTACGTTTGCAAAATTTCAAAACGATATCTTAAAAACTGAGGGACTAGTTCGTATTCGTACAGACAGACGGACATGGTTAAATCGACTCAGCTCAACATACTGATCATTTATATATATACTTTATAGGGTCTCTGACGATTCCTTCTGGGTGTTACAAACTTCGTGACAAACTTAATATACCCTGTTCAGGGTATAATAAGTAAAGAAGGAAAACTATAATATTAAAAGTCAGATTAAGAGTCTGAGAAGTTTGGTTTAGTGCTAGTTTAGGCGATTTGGGTGCTTCCAAGAAGTATTCTTTGTTTAATGTTGCATGCACTTTAACTGAATATTTCAATAGAATTTGGAAGCGATAATCGTAGGCCAGAGGACTGTTTTAAAACCAACAAGATTAAACTTTTTTTTACAAAAATACAGAGCAACAACCGATGATGTCAAATAGTTATTTTAAGTTTTGCAATACTAATTGTGAATATAGCTAATTTAGGTACTCACATACTCGTACAGTAGTGCTCCAGTATAACGAACGCCGATATAACGAATGTTCAATATAACGAACGCTGTTTTTCAATACATTGATGACTCTATATAACGAAAGCTGGACAATGGATGAACTCGATATTACGAATGTATGGCGTTTGTATTTGGTTTTGGTTGTATTACAACAAAAAACAATGCAGGCAGTTAAATACCCGTTAGTTCTTGTTATTATTGAGCTATTTTTTAAAGAATTCTATTTATTTTTTATGCACGCTTCATTGCGCGAAATATCAGTTGTGAGTTCAAAGTGGTAAAGTGAGGATATCGCATAAATTATTTAAAAATGCCTTCAATTCGAAAACGGCTTTGCTTGGGTGACAAATTAAAAATAATAGACGACAATAAGAAGGGGAAAACCCTGAAAGAAATCTCTTTGAAATAAGGTATTCCAAAATCGAGTGTTTGCACAATTTTAAAAAATTTCCGGAAAGTGATAAGAAGTATTAAAGGTACACATGCTGTCACATTGAGACGACAATCGTTAAAGAAAGGCGAATGTCATAGGATGGAAAAGGCTTTATATAAGTAGTTTGTCTCCCAGCGTGAAAAGCACGTATTTATTAACAGCAATATTTTAAAAGCCAAAGCTGTGCAAATCCATAATACAAAATATCCCAATGAAAATTTGGGAAGAATTTAGTATACCGTCCCAGGATTTCAAGGATAAAAAGGATATGGTCGGATAGAGGAAATTATCCTGATCAAGGATATATATAGTTATAGCCGCAGGAAGCTTATAGTTTTCGAGATATTCGCGTTTAAAGTTGAAAATTTGCAATATTTTAATTACATATTTTCGATATACAAAATTAATTTTGCAATTATATTTTTCACTTTTATATCCACTAACACTTCACTAATTCATTTGTACACATTTATTATATAGTGCAAAAATAGCTTTTAATATACATTTAAGCATTCCTATATAAACAATGTAATATTTATTTTATTTTCATTTGTGGTTTTGCGCACCAATAAAGCATACTGATGCCATCGAGTTGAATAATGCTCATATTTTTGTTATAAAATTCAACTTTTATTAATTTTGTTGTATGCATTTTCCATTGTAAATGTATTTATTTCAACCAATGCTTATGAATTCATGAATAAATAGTTATTTTTAAACGTATATATATGTACCAATATTAATTTAATTTTCGTTTCCGATATAACGAATATTTCAGTTTAACGAACGGTCCCAACATTATATCATTCGTTATATTGGAGTACCACTGTATTATATATTTCAAACTATAAAAACCACTTTGGTATACCACATTAAATATCCCATAACTAACTAGCTATAAACACCGCTATAAAAAGCACACTCTCGTGTACATCTTTCAGCTTTTTAAAAGCTTTTTTATTATCAATCAATTTGTTCGCCAATAGCATAAATTAGGTACTTAATGTGGAAATGCAACAGGACACCTGCGATAGAGCGAGATGCACCGTAAACAAACGAAATTTACCATTGCGCATGTTTGCTCTTCACTGCGGACAGAGAGTGTATGTGAAATGCCGTGAGAGTACCTGTACACAGTTAAAACATGTGACATCTTCTGTCGCATCGTAAGAAAGAGACAGACCGTAAACAAAGACAGCTGCTTGTGGCTACAACGGGCCGCCGGAGCTTCGACGCACTGAAAATGGCCCATAATATACTCATAAGGCGCTAGTAGCTACGCTATGGCCAGATGTCGTCGTACGCGTGCTGATGCAGCTGTCTAATGATCCACCTTCTGACACTGCGCTCTTTTTGTGTTCTTCCGGTTCACAATGTCGGCGCTACAGCTGCCCTTTTCACGGTGAGTGGGTCAGGTGCTATTTAGCCATATAATTTTTGCGCGTGACTGCTAGCGTTCCGTGTATGAAGACATGAAGAGAAATTATATAAAAGAGAATTTGTCGAAACTAATTGCTCGGACTTAGGTAACACACAAAAAGCTGCAGGTAAGCGAATGGGATAGTGGGGAAATGGGCACTTTCAGAAAATGCCAATGAATAGCGATGACGTAGACGTATTAGACTGGGTATATACATACATATATATATGTATATATACATATATAAAAATATGTAAATGATTGCTTACTTGTAATAAAATCGAAATTTCTGAATAATTTTATTGTGAAAATATTTTCATACTAAAATCTGATTAATGTTAATTCCTAAGAAAAATAGGCAATTTCATTTTCTTTAAGTGAATTCCCGGCATAAAGAGTACAATACATATGTATATGTATGTAAAAATGAGCTGACTCTTGTCTGATTTGAAATGTTGACCGTGAACTTGTGTACGCCATCTAAATTGTATTTGTCTGCCTTCTACGTAATTTAAAAGTATGAATGGAAAATTATGCCCTGTACCCATGTACACAAATATACATATGTACATACATATAGTATATCCAAGTATATGTAAACACAAGTATCACATTGTATTGAGTTGAGTGTCGCCTTATTATCCGTCACTGTAACGTTCATTGATATCGCAATTTGAGCTTGAGACTAAATTGAGCGCGAGCTGTGCGCTTTGGAGGTGGTGTGCCCCAGATAATATCATTCACAACTTATTTACAACTATTCACCCACAAACGTATGCATATTTATTAGAAAATTAGGCTTTAATATATTTGGGAAGGAAGTTGAATGAGTGGTTGTAAATATGTATGTGAATGTAATGGACTTTTAGGCCTTCGCTACTGGAATGGGTAACGATTTACTTTTTGTTTACTTGTATACAGCGTTGTGTTTTTGGTGTGTTGGATAAAGTCGCGCGGTTGACAAGCACTTTCTGTTACATACAAACAAGCACGTGCTGTAATTGCTTTAAATAATGAAATTAAAGGAAATTACCGTAAATTGTAAGCAATTTTGTTTTTATGAAATTGAAAGTTTCTTATGCAAATGAAGTTTTGGCTTTGGCTAGAATCTTTATATATGATCTAGCGCTTTAAATTAAATTAGTCACTACTTACTTGAGTTATGTAGGGTACATACAAATATTTGCAATAGGCGATTTTCTCGCACACTTTCGTCAAAAATAATATCTGTTAGTTTTGCAATCACTTTAGACCGATTAAAATCAAATAAAACCATCACCACGCCCATCACAATTATGTGAATAAAGTCAGTCAAAGTTTAATACCGGTAAAAAGTTCCTAAAGGACGAATGAAATCGGTCCTGGTTTTGCAGCGTATTTTATTAAGCATAACATAGTATATTCTATAAAGTAATTTAACAAATTCACTGATAAATACGATTTGAGTTCAACCGGTTGCCTTTTGTGGGGGGCTCAGAAGAATAGGTATGGACCGCTCCTTCTTTTTTCTCTAAATATCATTATCCGAATTTGATGTAGTGATTACTCGAAGCTAAAGGGTCCGATCGCTATCAAATTCCCTATTCCTTCTGCACGTTCTGTACATAGTTCTCCATACAATTATCCATCAGTTTCTTGCTTTGATCAAACATAGAGTTTTGACAGGATAAAAATTACCCAAATTTTCAATAACACTAAATTTGTATTGTTTTTATTAAAATAATACCATCATTTTGTCAATTTTTAATCGTTTTCGACCGTAGGTCATTGTACGGACATTTTCTTCTGGTAGGTAATCTTATTTAAAAAGGCCGGAATAACTGCAGTAGTCGCAGATTTTTTATATTACGTTGTATTTAATACATATGTACATATAAGAGAACGGTTCTTAATTATTATTACATTTTTCTAGACGGCTACTGTAAAAATTTCCTCTGAATCCGTCTTGTAGGACTCTACTATGCAGAATTATTGGCAACGCGATGAATTTCAGATACACTTGCTGGGCTGACGTTTGAGTCAAATACGAACATTATTATCTGCGTTAGCTGAGGCAATACTTTTTGAATATAAATTAAATATAAAGAAGTATTTAAAGCGAATGCGTGTTTACTTTTACCAAAACTTCTTCTTCTTCTTTTTGGCGTAGACACCGTTTACGCGATTATAGCCGAGTTAACAACAGCACGCCAGTCGTTTCTTCTTTTCGCTACGTGGCGCTAATTGGATATTCCAAGCGAAGCCATGTCCTTTTCCACCTGGTCCTTCCAACGGAGTGGAGGTCTTCCTCTTCCTCTGCTTCCCACGGCGGGTACTGCATCGAATACTTTCAGAGCTGGAGTATTTTCGTCCATTCGGACAAAATGTCCTAGCCAGCGTTTCCGTCTTTTAATTCGCTGAATTATGTCAATGTCATCGTATGTCTCATACAGCTCATCGTTCCATCGAATGCGATATTCACCGTGGCCAACGCGCAAAGGGCCATAAATCTTTCGCTTTTCTCTCGAAAACTCGCAATGTCGACTCATCAGTTGTTGTCATCGTCCAAGCCTCTGCACCATTTAGCAGGACGGGAATTATGAGTGACCTATAGAGTTTGGTTTTTGTTCGTCAAGAGGGGACTTTACTTCTCAATTGCCTACTCAGTCCGAAGTAGCACCTGTTGGCAAGAGTTATCCTGCGTTGGATTTCGAGGCTGACATTGTTGGAGGTGTTTACACTGGTTCCAAGACAGACGAAATTATCTACGGCTTCAAAGTTTTGACTGTTAAGAGTGACGTGAGAACCAAGTCGCGAGTGCGACGACTGTTTGTTTGATGTTAGGAGTTATTTCGTCTTGCCCTCGTTCACTGCCAGACCCATTTCCCTTGCTTCCTTGTCCAGTCTGGAGAAAGCAAAGCTAACGGCGCGGGTATTCAGGCCAATGATATCAATATCATCGGCATACGCCATCAGCTGTACACTCTTATAAAAAATTGTACCTGCTCGATTAAGTTATGTAGCTCGAATTATTTTCTCCAGCAGCAGGTTGAAAAAGTCGCACGATAGGGAATCGCCTTGCCTGAAACCTCGTTTGGAATCGAGCGACTCGGAGAGGTTCTTCGCATTCCTGACGGAGCTTTTGGTGTTGATCAACGTCAGTTTACACAGCCGTATTACTTTTGCAGGGATACCAAATTCAGACATAGCGGCATAAAGGCAGCTCCTTTTCGTGCTGTCGAAAGCAGCCTTGAAATCAACGAAGCGGTGGTGTGCGTCGATTCTCCTTTCACGGGTCTTTTCCAAAATTTGGCGCATGGTGAATATCTGGTCGGTTGTTGATTTGCTAGGTCTAAAGCCACACTGATAATGTCCAGTCAGTTTGTTGACGGTGGGCTTTAATCTTTCACACAATACCCATACCATGCTCCGACCATATTTTACAAAAAAGCTGATGCCAAGCTCTTCGCCGCCGTGTTTGAATAGCTCGGCCGCTGCTTTGTTGTTGTTCAGACGGGTAATTGCTATTCGAACTTCTTCATGGTCGGGCAATGGAACGTCGGCTCCATCGTCATCGATTGGGGAATCGGGTTCGCGTTCTCCTGGCGTTGTACTTTCACTGCCATTCAGCAGGCTGGAGAAGTGTTCCCTCCATAATTTTAGTATGCTATGAGCATCGGTCCCTAGATCACCTTTAGGGATTCTACAAGAGTATGCTCCGGTCTGGAATCTAGTGCTACAGATTACCATATTTTGGGCCCCGGCGATGTCGATCAGCCTTAACCCATTTGGGGATGTTTCATCGTGAAGGCTGATTTTACCGACCGTAGTGCCAAAGATACCTTCTTTGCCCACTTTGGCGTTAAAGTCGACAAGCACGATTTTGATAGCGTGGTGGGGCAGCTCTCATAGGTGCGCTCCAAGCGCTCATAGAAGGCATCTTTGGTCATATCGTCCTTCTCTTCCGTCAGGGCGGGGCGCTCATCAGCGATATGTTGAAGAATCTCGCTTTCATGCGGATTGTGGCTAGACGTTCATCCGCCGGGGTGACGGATGTTCTTAGGCTACCCAGAGGATACTTGGTCAAAGACCGGAAGTCGTGAGCTGCTTGAGCCATATGTAATAGAATCGTTTCTGGCCACTCCCAAGTGAATGGCGATCAGAGAACTTTCCTCACTTGCGTGAACTTCACACATGACTCCATCCTCCATCCTCCTTTTACCGAAACTATCCGGATAAAATCGAAAGAGTTACATGAATAGCATTAAACTTTTAACAATCCAGAATCATAGAAACCTTAAAAGGTCAGTAAATTTATTGCATCAACCTATTTACGAAACACACGTAACAACTAAGCTAACAATGGTTGCATTCGCCAAGTTGCGTGTCACAGTTTTGAAAAATTGTCACCTTGGCATTTCCGAGCAATCAGTGTACAAGAGTGCCATGTCGTTGACGTGACCAGCTGGTAGAAAATTTTGCAACACTTACAACACTTAGTTAGTCTTTTTTCTTCTATCAATGCACTATACATAAAAACAAACGAAATCTTTTTGGTCACGCAAACTTTCGGCCGCCTTGCACTTCAAATTTCTAAGCACAATTCGCCATTCCACTGGCATTTGTTTTTCCTACAGCTGAATAATTAAGTTTGCGGTACACAAGTAGAAATGAATTATAGAAATTATATTTTGCTTAAGTTTGCCGGCATTTGTAATTCGCAAATTGAAATTTTGGCAAACTTTCCGTTTCAGATTCAGAAAGATTGATGGCTAATGAGAAATTGGAAATAGCGCTCGTTGAGTGCCAAACGCATAAGATGAATATAAGAATAAAGCGTACATACAGAAAGCAATTTATATGGATATTTACAAGTACATATGTATGCATATGAATGTGCTCACTTGAGAAATATTTTTGACGAATTTGTAATTATTCTGCTGCTGAGGGGTTGCTATGAAGAATTATGTCCCTACCGACTTTGAAATCCAACTTAATTTGAAAACACTCAGAAAGACCTTATGAGAATGGAATTAAAAAAAACTTTAAATTCGGTGCATCGCTATATGCCATATATGTTATAAAAATATAAAAATACACCAACTATTTTTTTACACGGTCTTCTGAGGAACGTATCTTGCTTTTGATCGTTCAGTTACTATGGCTTATGTTTAGCTACATGCCTTAGTGGTTCGATAAGAGTTTCACACAGATTCTACCTTTGCCTTGAACAATAATATATACATACATATAACGGTTACCTTACAAGACCTTGGCAAACTTAATATACCTGTTCATTATAAGCTGTGAAATTTACATTTAATGGACTGTGAAATTAAATGATAATCGACTGGAACGAACTACATACAAGAAAATTTGTTCGATTACGCCTTTGTCCTGTTGTCAAAACTAATTCGCAAAATAATTTATTAATAATATAAAATAAAAATAAAAGCAATAAAAATATGCGAAGACTTATATCATAAGATTATCATCGGTAATGAAATGAATGAAATTGTTATTAAACTATTTTTCAAGTTGATTTTGTGACTATGACAAATATGAGCCATCCAGTTTGTTTATATCAGTTGCTTAAGTCAGTACACTTCAGTAGTGTGTTGGGATTTTTAAAACGGATAGAAATTTCGAACACAGAATTTGTTAAAATTTTTTTATTTCTAACTAAATTTCATGTGCGAAATCGTTGCGAATGTTGAAAAATGCTTACGGTGATTCAGTTTTAGCAAAAAGCCTACGAGTGGTATAAAACCTTCAAAAACCGTCGACAATCGCTCGAACGACCTTCGACCTCTTCAGCTGATGAAAATATTAAAAAAGTCAAGTATATGGTTCTTGAAAATCGTCAGTAAATGATAGAGAGACGGCAAGAGAGCTCGACAATTCTCGCGAGTCCGTTCGAAGGATTTTGGTGGATATTTAGGGTATAAAATGCTTTCTTGCTCGGCTCGTCTCGATAAAGCCGAATTTTTTTCAAAACGAGTACCGCTAACAGGTTTCATGAGACTTGGGCATATGAGTTTGATATGCAAAATGTCATTAACTCACGATTTGATAGCTAAACTCGCACTGAATAATAACGATCCACCACCATATTCATCAGATTAGCCTACATACGTGTGGTTTTTTCTTTTCCCCAAACTGAAATTGCAGCTCCATGGAACCTATTTCCAGTCGACCGAACTGGCCTGGAAAAATCGTTGGCATAAGTGTATTACATCTGGTGAGGATTACTTTGAAGATGGAAAAATAAATATTCATTAATAATTAAATATTTTGCGTTTCATTTATAATTTCCAGTTACTTTTTATGTGTACGTGGTATCCGCAGAGTTTCTTATCCCATATTAGAAACCACAGACCAGTTTCGTAAATTAATTTAAATTGATTCTCTGAAAATAAGCTTCTCCGTTCAGAAACCTCGATATTACTGAGGCTATGCTACAACAAGAGGATCTTAAAAATTTCGGAGCGTTGTGTTACTGTTGAGTTTTATGGTTAATTTCAAAACCTCGACTGGAAATTGAATAGGTTGGAATTACAAATAGAATTAAACAACAAGGTAAGGAAGGCTAAAGTTTCAAAAACTAGCATTTTGCAAGAAACAAATCCGAGGTGCTGGCATAATTTTATATTAAGGAATGATAAGAGAATCAAGCATAGATCGAGATATTGAGTATAAAGTCTGCATTAATAACGAAAACCGTTATATGTAGTTTATAGGGAGTAATTCGGGAACCAATATCACACATATTTGGCATTAAATTGCACTACCATATACCCAGTGTTATACTTCCTTCAGTTTTGCGATTTTACACCTTAACCGATATGTACGATATACTATAATACCAAGAGAAAGTTTGAAAATTCTTAGATTAAGCATATACTCGTATGAGGTAGGGGAAATATTGACTAGACCATTTTTATCACCAAGGCACAATATAACTGAATTCCATAGGCACTGAGATCTTGAGGCTGGCAATTTTTTCCGTTTTCGATCATTATTAGAAGGGCCTTGTGCAAGGTTTTATGCCGATAACTTCATTGTTCTTTGACTTATAGTGTACTAGAGATCCCGTCCACGCTTCACTCTGGCTGATACATAGATGGTACCACTAATACCATCTATATGATTTCTAGTTAGCACCTACCCTTAAAAGATACATATACAAATTTGGCAACAGAGGAACTATTAGTTAATCAGATATCGCATTTTGGGTGAAGCAACTTGTGTTAGTTTAAGCAAAAGTTAATAAAAAATGGATCGAAAAGCATTTCGTGTGCTAAGTGGGTGCCGCGCAAGTTCAAAATCCAACAAAAACAAGGAATTTGTGATTGTGAGAAGTGTTTGCGTGCTATTTGATCGTAATAAAACCGAGTTTTCGCGTCGGTATGTGACAATAGAAACATGGCTTCATCATTTCACACTAGAGTCCGAACGACAGTCAACTATTGAACTGCACATTATGAACCAGTCCTCAAGCGTGGAAAGGCGAAAAAGTCGGCTGGCAAGGTTATGAGGCAGTCTTTTGGGATGCACGTGGTATAATATTCATCGACTGATTACTGAGTCAATTATGATCCATTGCAATGCGTGGTTGGTTGCACTTCTATTCTACAATTCCCAATATTTAGCAATTGTATTATTTTTGAGGAAGGATCAGTTTGAATTGTACACATACATATACTTCGTTTCCGTTTAAATATTACACTGCTCTATGCAATGGTTCGAAAAGTATATCTTAACCTTTTCATCAACACTCCAGTTATTCCGCAAATTTTATGTTAGATTAAATAGATCGAACTCTTAATTTTAAACAAGATCTTAATAGAAAATTACAATCCATAAATTATGGTTTATTTAATCTAATCAATGATTTAAAAATTAACCTTAAAATAGAATATCATCTATATTTTAAAACTACTATCATACAATTATTTATCGTAACTTACTTATAATTACTCATACGTTGCCGCACTGAAAAACATGTTTTTATTAAGTATTGTTATTTTCCTCGCTAGAGAGCTCCGATAATAAACGCGTCCGATCGCTGCTAAATTCAAAGTGCCATGGGGAGAACCGCGCTCTTCGACGCCCTATTTATAGGGACGTCCCGTTGTCCCGACTGGCCGGTACCGTCGCAAACGCTACGTCCCGCAATTTTTAAGTCGGTAATATCTTCGAAAATATTCATTTAAATCATATGCCATATAGATCTATATTAAATCAATAATGTATTTAAGGTATTTAATTGGATAAGCATTGATGCTGTATTTTTTAAAATCGCTTTGAAAATTTGCCATTATGTTTAGTAAAAAGTAAATGACAAAAATATGTTATTGATGAGATAGACATATACCATCGGAGAGTTTTCTGTAAGTCTTTTCAATGTGTATAATACTTAGCACATTATTTTGATAAATCTCGTAGGGTTCAGCGTGCGTTTGAAATGAAAAATATCACTATTTCTCCAATATTTAATGGATGCTCTTTAAAATCCGTTGGGTAGTTTTAAAGAGTTAAGCGAACATAGGGATATAGGGAAAGAGGAACTGACTTTGTTTTATACGATATAGTGATATTACAGGTATATTGTTAGGATGGAAGTTAATATTGTGTTTTATGTCAAGTGGGCGTGGTTATAGTTTGATTTCGCTAATTTGCTTGAGCTCTTACTTAGCCATGTCTTACATTAGCTCTTTTCTAATCCCGAATGTACTTAATTTCATATCTATGCATATCATACACTACTGTATTTTGTATAATACTTCATATGTCAGCTGACCCTAGAAATCAAATGTAATATCTAAATTATGTAACAAGGCCTTTGTATAACACTGTTAAGTAACGCTATCAATTGACAACACTACAAAGAACATGACTTGGACGTGTCTGCGGCGATGCAAAACTAAATCACAGACAACGCATGTAGACACCGGATAACATTAGTCTACAAAAGAAATCATCTTTAGACTTCCATGCATGAGTTCAACATATGTAGTGCTTTTAGCAAGGAATTCAACATGCAAATAAAAAAAATTATATTGTCGTGATACAAAAAATGGACATCAAAAACTTCGGATTTATGGGATAATTTGAAGAAGGATTACGCGGCTGATCAGTGTAATGTTCGTACATACAACATGTTTACAAATTTGATAGCATTAGTATATGCACGTCTTGTCTATGTATTTGTTAATTGAAACGACACATATAACTAATATGAGCATTCAAAAAATAACATAAACGTAACATAAGTGAGCATAAGGGAAAATATGAAGCGTCAATTCATTACATATCGTAACGCTTAAATAACAGATACATACCTATCAGGAAAGTAATAACTTATGTTAGAATATTGAACAACTTCTTTTTTTGCTTTTTCGATAGTTTATATATTCAGAAATATCCTGTGGCAATCGGCAAGGTCGTATCTAGAATAGTTTTTGAATGGCAGCGTTCTTAACAGCGACCGCTCAGAGGTGCAAATACATATATATAAGTGAAACTTTAAACGCGTTTTTCTCGAAACGTCATTTTTCAAAATTGCTGACATCATAACTCAACGAGAAATAGACCGATCGAGTTCAAATTAAAACTAGGTATAGTTGAATACATTTGCTATACAATGGACTACGATCTTTTTGATTGGTTGAAAATTATCAATTTGGCATTAAAAAAACGACCATTTTTTTCGTAAAAAAACGATTTTTTTTTCAAAATTACGCCATTTTCTTAATTTTTGATATTTTTTAAAGATCGTAGTTAATTGTATAGAAAATATATGTAAGTTTAATAAACATTTTGAAATTTTTTTTCAGCTACTCATTCGGAACTTCCGCAGACAGCACATAACTCCGTTATTTTTCAATATTTTTGTAAAAAAAAAAATTTAATATAGCTAAAAATATACTTTATTACGTCCATAGAACGTCAAAACATTCAATCTAGTACTTTCTTTTAAAAAAATTCACGAAAATCGCCAAATTTTTGATGTGTCACACTAGTACAGCCCCTTAAATCAATTGAATAATGCAAAATATAATAATTTTATGTTCCTTACATATATGAATTTTTTTATTTAAGTATATGGATTTAACTACATAAAAAAATATAATTTATTTTACTATATTATTCTATAGAATAGATATATATAGATATGCTATTGAGAATTAGACTACTTAATTTTCATAATTTCTTTAATCCAATTATAAAAAAACGCAAACACAATTATAAGTTAATTTATTGTTCCTGCAGTGCCTTGCTTTGAAGCGAATTACACATGTCGATTATATGGTATTTGCGGTGGCAGACACCACGGCGTATGCGTAATTACAATTTCAAAGATGCACTTGTAAATATGTAAATACATAAATTACTGAGCGCGCGTGTGCCTTTCGCTAAATGTAAATAAGTAACACAAATATGAGCAAGCAATTTTCCTATTAGCGTTTATGTCACACTCAACGCAAGTACTAGAACACAATAGACCCAAAACAAATACTAATGGGATATGATTTGTACTAGCAAAACAAATTAGAAAACATGCAATTTGTTTGTGGAAAGAAGGTATTATGTAAAACTTGCGGGGTATACATCAGTAACGGTGGAAGGGAAGTGAGAAAGAACATGAAACAGAACCTAAATTTAAATTTCATGAAATGACTTGTGTGCCGATATATTTGAACAAATGTGCGCTCGGTCATGTCATGGATACGGCTTGTTACGGTTACGGTGGACAGTTTGAGGCCGATCTTATAAATCAATTTATAGTGTAGAGCATTGATAGTAATCAACTTGAAATGTGCACATATAAATGATTTTGTTGTATTTTAAGCAAGAGCTCAAGATTGAAATCGTAAAACCGGTCTACAATTTATTAGCGCTAAAGATAACGTTGTATCGAATTCAACCCACTAACTTTTTGGTTTTACGGGCTAAAATATGTAAGATTGCTTATATCTTAAGGATTGGATCTTCTCAAAAATACGTCAGATTTCTCTCTTTCCTGCTCTTATTAGAAACCAATATAAATTCATGTAACTGATGGAAGCAAGTGGTATATAACAATTATAGTATTAATGGGTATACTCAGTGGTGGACGCTCTCAGATCATTCCTCGGAATAGAGAAAAAGTTCAATCAAGTATATAGCAAATATGTAGGTACAACAACAGAAACATAAATTTAAATTGTCTCAACGTTCAATATTTGATTAAAAATGGTAAACTCGCTAGGTTGCGATTGGTTAAAAAATTGTGTTAATAACTCGAGACTGTTTGGGGCATAGTTTGGGTCTTTCTAGAATGATTAAATTTATAAACATAGAAAAATTTTCATATTATTTGAAAAGTATGGCGCTGGAAATTTATTAAGAACATCATTGCAAAGATTTCGGTTCTGTAAATATTTTGAAATACACTTATTTACACAAAGCATCTAAATGACATTACGGAGCAATTACAAAAGCACTTTAAGTTATGATGGCTTGATCCATGATTACATAATTTTTACAATTGAATTCATATTGAAGAGGCTTTGACAGAAATTTAAGCTTGTAATCTCAAATACCATTCTTCTTCAAATATATTTTCAGCGTAGCTAGGCGAGTCCAAAACGATAATTTTGTTTAATTTAGCGAATGTTGTAACCAATTCGGATATATAGATAATATATTAGCTATTCTCCAGAAGAGTCAACGGCGGTGTGGAAAACATTGAATTTTTTTAAACATTTTTAAATAAAATACCATTTGGCCAAATGTATATGTAATCTTATATATGTATGTACATACAAATACACACATTCATAATTAAGTAAAGAAAAAGATGAGAAATGCTAATGACGATATAAACAAAAGCTTAAGATTAACGTAACAGTGAGGAAAATTCACCGAAGAAAGAGAGTGTCACAGTTACATATGCTCATATACACACACACCATACATATAAATATATATTGGCAATATGTTTGACATCAGAATGTTGTGGCGTAATACTAATATACCTAATGTCATTGTTTATTTGTCAAACGCTGAACTTAATTAGGAATCAAACGACTAAATAATAGTGATAAATTCAGTCATTGACAGACAAAATCTAAGTGAAAAAAGTTGAAGAATAAGACAGATTGATGTTGCACACATTTGCCAAAAGAAATTTCAAAAGCCGTTTATAGCTTTTTTGGCTCAAAGAAGTTGCGGTAAATTAAAAAAAAAAAAAAAAAAAAAATTATGCACGTACTCTTATGCTAAATATATATTAATGCATGTATGTGGAGATGTGTGTTTGCGTTTTGGCGCAATTGTTAGCTTATTATTTTTTCTCTACTCGCGCGTCATTAATGAGCTTAAAATTATACAAGTATTAACATATTGGCTGTGATGATGTCGTGAGCCCTTTGCTTTGGTAATTTGCCAACAACAATCGTAGAATAAAAGCACCCAGTCGAAAATGAAGTAAGGACCAAAGCAATAGTAGCTAAGGTTGTAGTGACTATCATATCAGAGGTTGGCATTGCTAATTTAAGGGGTTACATGGGTTTCCTCGGGTAAAAAAAAGTATTTTTTCAGCAAATTTTTTCTCACATAAAAATTAAATATTTTATTAGAATTTTTTGTTGTTAAAAACATACACTATTAACAAAGAAATTCTGAAATTTTTAGATTTATTTACTTATTTGAAACTCGGCCATTGCGACGCCATTTCTAGTGACCCCTTGGAAAAAAGATGAGCCCGTTGACAGGGTAACTCCTTACATGATCATTTGAAGTGAAAAATATGTGTTTAGTTAAAACCTTAACTTAGAACTTGGATGAAGGAAAAAAAACATAAAATGGATTTTTGACAGACATTTTTACAAAAAAATTAAAATTTTAGTGAAATTCAGCGACATTTTTTTGTCAAATAATTGTAATCGGAAAAAAATTCTTCATCCAAGTCTTTAAGAATTGTATCTCAAAGACATGTGCAAAATTTCATGAGGATCAGTTGAGTAGTTTTCGAAAAATCTTGCCAACCGACTTCAAAAACACGGTTTCTAGAAAAACACGTTAAAGGCGACGCGCTTAGCCTAGCTAGCCTCAAGCGCACAAGTTTTCAAGGTTGTATCTCCGAAACTATTACTCGGATCACTATCAATATTCTGGAGGCGATGTAGACAGTAAAAAAATCGATTTTTTGAAACCTGTAAACCCATGTAACCCCTTAAGCAATGAAACTTTAAAAATTTAACAAAGAAATTGTTACAAGAAAGCTGAGTCGGGTTATTTATTATATATGTATATAAATTATTTAATATTTTTTTGAAGAATAAGAAGACTTGAATATTAGTAAAAGGGTTTTGAAAATCAGCATTTTATATAACAAATATTTGTTCTATTCCCTGCAGAGACTTTTCCGCTATTCGTTATTTACGAGGGTGGTTCGGCAACTATTTAGTCCATTATACTCAAATTTCTACATGGCGAGTGACAGTTTGAAGTGTGGAAGCAAAAAAAAATTCGTATAAAGGAAAATATGGAGATCACGGTGGATAGAAGTTGTCCAGTTCATCCAATTCGGCTACGTGATGAAGGAGGCATGAGTCGGTGTATCGTCATTGTGGAAGAGCACATGTTTTTTTGTCATCTCTTCTCCGCTATTAATGTAAACTTTGCGGTTTCTGGAGGCTTCTACTGCCACAGTCAATTGCCGTTCTATTAATGCGAGATCGAGTCTTTAGTAGTAACCATTTTGAGGAACGCTGGGTAAGGCCCATCAAAAAACGAGGAAATACTACTATGAAACTTGATAAACCAAACTTTGGATTGTCGGTTCAATATCAAATATTAAATTATATGCCGTACTCGATTCGACTGAAATTTAGACAGTAGTCATTTATGACAATATGCTACCGATAATATATTTCTGTTTTGATAATAGCCCAATCGGGTGGTAAGGCCAAGGCATTATCGGACAACCCTAGTGGGCATTCACATATACATATATTTTTGCGGTAATAGCAGTACGGGTACACGTGTGATTGTATTCGCTGAGAATTTGTGCTAAATTTAATTTAATACTCATTTTAAATATTGTCGGCAGCGGCCAATTGCACCCTTTGCTAGCGTCAACCCCCAGACATTTCACTCTACTACAGAGACGATCACAGTGCATTCGCACATTCATACATTTCTTCATATATACATATGTATATTGTGTTCTCCATCTGCAAAAATTACGACCACAACTTTACCTCAACGGCTTAGCGTCATGCCCGCCGCTTCGACCACAAATGCGAGCAGTTCGGCCAGTCAGCCAAACAAAATTTCGTTCGATTCGCTTGCAGTTACACTTCAGCGCGATTTGGTGACAGTCGTTATCGTCGTCGTCGTCGTAGTTCGTTAAACGCATCTATTTGCTTACAGCTCAGCCAATTTCCTAGGCTCTTGCTCCGATCCGTTGTTACAAAACACGCAGCGTTAATTTTACTACACGCAGCACCAAAGCAACGCCAATTTTCGCATTTGATTGGCGCGTAATTTCTCACCGTTTGTTTGTTTTGATAACTTGTGCGTGGAAATAAATTTCTGAGCAACCTACACACATACACACGCAAGCACGTCACGTTGTAACAAGTGGAAAATTAACTTCCTTATATTGCGTGTGATTCGATCGGCGGTCGAGAGTTTTTTTATTCTTGAAACAGTGGAGCAAAGCGCTTACTTTAAAGCGAAAAGTCGTGTGACGCGCATCATATCGACGCAGGCAAACTTAGCGTATGTCCTGTTAACTGGAACTCAAATTTACCCAAAGTGAATCTTGTGTATCATAGTGGATAAGTAAAGCTTTTCTTCGGCTGAATTCAAAGGTTAGTTTTAGCGCGGCGGAAGGTTTATAATACTGTAGTTTGCAATTAAAAAAACTATTTTAAGCCAAAACCACAAAAAAGGATTTTAAATTGATTTGCAACGCTTAGGCGCGAACATTATATTTAAAGGACTCGGCCTGTCTATAGACTCTAAAATGACTTAAGTTTGACACTTTATTCGGGGAGTAAAGAAAACGGATTCGAAATTCTTTTTTCAGGCTTTATTAAACATGTATTTGAGTGTATATACATTTATATTGATATTTTGATAAACAGGGACAACATTCAAAAACACCTTTTTCAAGATCTCGACGGTATTTCTACGAATAGGTGCTGTCTTAAAAAAAATCCATGAAAAATGTCAGTGAAGTACGTGCGTTTTATGCTTTACAACAAATTTTCAAAAATTGTGCAAATTGGCGGACTTAAAAAAGGTTTAAATTCTTAAATAATATTAAAAATCAAAAGTGGTTTAATAAATAATGATAGTATATCTTTGAGTATCGTTGCCGACCAATTTTAAATATGAAGTTTCGAGAAAAACGCGTTTAAAATTTTCCATTCTGAAGTTGTATAATTTTTGTTAGAAAAAAATTGTTCCATTGCGATTTTTTAATTGTTCTAAAATAGGCTTAATCTTGATCGATTGCGAACTGCTCGATTACAACTGATTTCATAATCAAATCCTTTTCGAAAATCTTGTTCTATTGAAGGCTTTTCATCTGACATTTGAACAATGTAGACGGAAAGGAATGAAGTGAACAGGTACTAAAATACAAATATACCTAAATCAATCGTATATAAAATGGAAGCTATAAAGTGTATCGAAGAATTGTCAAAACATGATTTTTTTACTTCAAGAGCCTAAATTTTTCTAATGCCGGGTAAGACATCCAAAATGAAAATAATTATAGTTTCAACTCCTAATGGTTGTAGTTCTACGCTTAACGGCGCTAGCAATGCGTCGGTATTAACAAGAATACACGTGACGAAGGAAATAATAAATCAATGTGTTTAACTCTCCGTCAACTGTGCACAATGGTGATTTAGTCGACAAATCTATTTTTGGCTGCAAAAATTACATTTTGTCTTATAAAAATTTTTAAAAATGTTATTAAGTATCCTTATAACATTTGAAAGTGAAACTGAAATCCAATGTGTAGAACCCGATCATCCAAGTACCTATCCTCTTATGTAAGCAAAAATAGGTCCCATTAGTTTCAAAGTTATTTTTTGTTTATATGAGTAACTAAGATAACAGTTTGGCGGCTCCAGTTAATTTTATTTTGACAACATACAATGCTTACTACTTAAAACAAATTCTTAACAATATATTTTCTTTGTATTGTGTTGTTGCAGTAAAACCTCTACAACGGCTACAGCGGTGCAAAGAATCTTGAAGTTGTTGATGCAACTGCAGCACAAATTGCTGCGGAAACTAGTCAGTCTGAGTTCGGTGGCGATACGTTAGTTCTGTAGAGCCACGTTCCGTTCAAGAGTATTAGAAGCGTATTTAAACGACGAGAGCGTCAAGAGAACGCGAATATTATAAATAGAACGGTTTTATCAGTTGACTTGCATTTGAAAGAAGCGACCCATTAAGAGGAAAGGAAAGAGCAAAAACACCGCGTAAGGTGCAATATCGGAATTATCTTCACTTTTATTCGTAGAGCTGCAAAAATTGCGAAACTGGGTAAATTGTGGTTAGTCGTTAAAGGTATGTGGCGGCATAATATATTATTGTATGTTGATTAAAGTGGCATAAATGTGTACAAGAAGGGAAGAGAAAGTCTCCTTCTAATTACTTTTGACGTTTCGTGACTTTTGTTAATATTAAATAACTGAAAATTTAACGATTTTTTCTTATTTTCGAATATTTTTTAAACAAAATGGGTAGAAGGAGATTGCAGAAAACTTTATTGCAAAGTTATGTACATTTTAATAAAGAGGAAGCAGTCATATTTATTTCTTGTGTAATTATAAATTCAAAATAACAATATTTACTACTACATAAAATGAAAATAAATATCGTGAATTTTGAATTGCTTTCGTTTGAGGACGCCAATAATTTGGCCTAACTTCCATCTCGACTTCAAATCCAAAAATGCACAGTGATTTTTGTTTATAGATTTTGTTACCTTGTTCGATTGATTCATTGAAAATAATTTTAAGACTACGAAAATATTCTAGCTAGGAACTTGCTGGCGTTTGTTGCGGTTACGGACGCTTTGGATGACACTCTCCAGACATAAATTCAGCGGGCTGCCATCATATTTTTCAAAAGCGCTGTCGAAAATTGTTATTATTACGTATGATTAGTGGTAGATTCTCCTCTGTAAGTCGGTTTCCCGTAACACTGATCAAGTCACAGTTTTACATCATCGAAGTTTTTAAACTCTTTTCCATTGTTAACAAAAGGAGGATCGTTTTTGAACCAATAATTTGGAAACGAAGCGAATTTAGTTTCAAAATTGATAAATAATTTTATTGTCCGTGATTTCGATATACCAATTTCATCAATATTTGTTAAACTGCAACTCCTTATCAGGGGTACTATGTGAACAATATCGACAAACTCATTTATTTTATGAACCATTACTAATTCAAAACATTCAATGAAACTCAAAACTTGTTAGCATCGATAAAATCTTTCTGAGTTACATAGCTATTAAAAAAATCAATACTCCAAATATTTTCGATCATTGTATTTCTAATATATATATTTTACCACAAAATTTAAAGTGATGTGAGGTTTCTAGTTAATTGAGGAGATCTACTAATTTTAATGTTACGGTTATAGTACGTGAACCAATTCCTAAAAACTTTTAACTAAATAATACTGCAGGGTCCGGCTCTCGAAGTGCAATAAATTAAAAAAGCCATAAATTCGGTTTGGAAAACTATTTTTATTTATTTTAAAGCACAAAATGTGTGAAAATAATCATAAATTCAAGACCTTTTTGCCTTAATGGGGTATTCTGGTCCAGAAGCATGAATTTCAGGTAATTTTTAAAGTGTCGTAAAAAAAGGCAATTAATATTTTTACTATCTATTTTTTTATCAGTTATTTGTTAATTTTAGAAGAGTACAGAAAAAGATTAAAAACTAAAAACAGTAAAAAATTTCAAAAATTATGAGCTGACGAAGGGGGGGGTCTCTAAAAATTTCCACGTGACCATACCCATGATTTCAACTCTCTTAGTTATCTGAAACAAAAAAAAAGATTATTAATCTAGAATAATGTCGCAATGGCCGGAACTACGGAAAAGTGTTTTTTTGGATCACTTTTTCTGACTATTTCGAATTTTTTAAAAATAATAAAAATAAAAATTTAGGGATGGGGCTAGTTCCAACCATAGACAAGCCTATAAAGAAGACTCTATAAAAATTGCAAGTAAATCGGTCCAGTAAAACCTGAGAAATCGTGGGTATCGTTCCGAAGAAGTCAGTTTTGAGAAAAACTTTTGTTCGATTAGTTCCGGCCGAACCAGTTTGAATGCCGGTTCAGAAAAATGCCTATAACTCCGAAAATAATTTGAATTTTGAAAAATCCTCCTGTACACTTATTCTTGAATAGTTAAACTTTGAAAATATAAAAAAAAAATTGATTTTTTTTTAAATTCTAGACCAGAATACCCCCTTAACTATGGCCTTGAGACGGTCAAATAACGAATCGCAAGCTGCCCGTATGTGATTTGCCGGTATTTTGTCCCACTCACGGACAATGGCTTTCTTCAGCATCTCGAGACTGCTGTATTTTTTACCTCGGGCCTTACTCTCCAAAATGGCCCAGAGAGAATAATCCATTGGATTCGCATCTGGAGAATTCGAGAGCCATTGTGTGGTCGTAATGAAGTTCGGAACGTTGTTTTTCAGCCATTCTTGGTTCACTCGCGCTTTGTGAGACGGTGCTGAGTCTTGTTGAAACGTCCATGGTTTGCGACCAAAATGTTTGTTTGCCCATGGCTTCAAAGCTGCCTCCAGAACACTTTCCCGATAATATGTCGCATTTACTTTGACGCCAGGCTCGATGAAAATAATTGGATAATTGGTTTGATTGGCACTTCGTCCGGGATTTCGCTCAAGTCGTTTCTTACTTCCCGAACCATCTCACGTGACGTTGCAGTCTTTTGATGACCACCTCCATGGCGTTTTGCGATGCTACCAGTATCATTGTAACGAGCGATGGTGCGATTAACAAAAACAAAAATTCACATTAAGGTGTTTGAGCTCACAAACAATTGCTGGCTGTGATTTACTATTACGTTTGAATTCCATCGCTGATCACTTTTTTTCGTTCACTTTTGGCAAAACGCTTTTGTACACTTGTGAACAATACTCCAAACTGTCATTCAGCAAATTTATAAACAGCTGATTCCAGTGCGACAGCTGCGCGAACGGTCTGAAGTTGGTTACACTTCGAGTGCCGGAACCTGTACAAAGACTTCTTTAATATAGTTCATATATTCAGAAAAGCGTGTTTCCTAAAGTTGTGGAAACTTTTAAGCAGTAAAAGGGCGAACCCTGTGAAAATAAAAATATCTCAAATAATTTTTTATTGTCGCCTTTAATATACTCACTGGCGAGACTTATATTATAATATAGAGATATAAACGCACTGTTAAGTTGTTTTTGGTTTCCCCACATTTCCATTGGGGTCATTGCAAATCGATAAAATCAGACTTTCCCACTTTTAACTTAAAAAGTAAACTTTCCGCGTAAGTCAAATAGCTTAGTCAGCTGACATTCCCACTCGTTTTCGTTTTCGTTTTCATTTTCGAAAGAAGGTGGAAAATATGAATATTACAATTAAAACTGCGCGTCATCAATTTGTTGTTTAAATAGTTAACTTGAAGAAATCAATATCAACTGCTCTTTTGTGTGTTCCATAAATAATAAAGTACTTCTGTGACTCGTGCTAATACTAAGTGCCCACTTGTCTATAAACTGTTTATGTATTTGTGTGAAAATTACGAGGTACACGGAATTGCATGTACAAAAATGTGGTTGACCCCACTTGAACTACGAGTGCGTGCGCGAAGAAAGGAAAAGTAGTAAGGACGTTAGCTTTGGAGGACTCTTTGCAGACATAAAAAATACTGAGTTAACTGTTGTTGCTTTGATTCTGGCTTCTACGTCAGTAATGAATTGTCACTCACGTGTAGTCGAATAGAATAGGAAGTCAGTTGGAACAAGAAGGAATAGTATGTATATTTTATTGTTTAAAGATGAAGTGGTTCCGAAAGATGGTTTTTAAAATTGGATTTTAAAAATTGAAAAAGTAATTTTAGAAAAATATTTTTTTTTTGATTTATGTTGATGATTAAAAAAATTGATATCAAAACTGAATTGATTTATGAGCAGGGTGTCAAAAGAATGTAATATACAACTAAAATACGATGTGTTGGAATATATATTATGTACTAATGTTGCGAATCACTCAGAAGGCGAAACAAATTCTCCGTTGTTTTATTTTAATAGACTTCGGTTACTGTCTTTTTTCACGAACCTCACTTGTTTAGAAGTCGCTTTAAACTGTCAATTTTTCTCCTCCCTATCTGCGCACTGCTCTTTTATCAAAAACATCACATCTATAGGCAACAACAACTTCAATACAAGAGAGTATGTAGATATCTCATCAAAGTGGCATAACCGCTGGTTTTGTTTCGTTAGTTTTGCTTTGCATAATTTTGGGTCAGTTTTACCATAAGAACAAATATAGTTTTTTGGCAAAGATCTGAGTACTACTGCCTTCATAAATAAAAACCATCGAACTTTTAATAAATGATGTTTTTTAGACATGTGGTTTTCTAAAAGAAATTAAACAAATATAATTTAATTTTATTTCCAAGAACTTAACGTCACTATAAAGTTATGGTTTGCCATTATGTTTTAAAAGCAAGTGACCGTATCGAAAAAAATCCCAGCCAAAACACAACTTTCGCAGGATTTTAGCGTCCTTTGTCATTAATTATGCCCCGAATGTTTTCATCTAAAATGCAAAGACTAAGACTTCATATAAGTATACTTAGAGGTCATGCCCAGGTTGTTTCGTTGGCTGTATGCCATGTAGGGCCGCATTGTTGGAATCAAAGGTCGTCCACATCAACATCCTCCAATTCAGGCACGAAAAGTCACTAATCATGGTTTTAGGGCATTCTCCATTGACTGTAACATTGTGACCAGCTTCATTTTTGCAAAATATTAATCAATGATTCCCTCTGCTCACAGAGCACACCGATGAGTGATTTTTTGAGGATGTAACGGCATCTCAACAATTGCTTGTGGAATGTCATCAATCCAAATGTGAAAATTAAATATGTTAATGCCACCAAACGTAACCTTCATCAATAAAAAAATTTCTTGTGAAAATCGGTGATCACTTCGATCGGCCCAACCACTAAACCTGCGACGCCCTTGAAGGTCCTCGGCTTCAATTCTTACACGAGTTCGATTTTGTAAGCCTGCAAACCGAGATTCTTCAACATAATCTTCCAAAAAAGGACGAGCACAGCTACACGTGTTGTGTGCTATGACGGAAGGACTCATTCGGGTCTTCTTGGATACTTTACTCCACAGAAGCAACAGCGTCTTCGGTGCACACTGTACGGTGTCTCTAAGAATGCACATTATTCAGTAGATTAAAAGTGCGAAACCGATTCATGGTTGCTCGAATTTCAGACCCTGTCGATATGTTATACTGTCGATCGATGCATTGAGCGAACAGAACCATTATTTTGGTAATAAATTTTGACGATATGCAAATTTTGTTTCGAAGTAAGTCTATTCTTTATGAAATGGCAAACCAAACTGAGTACAAATCAAGTAACAACTGTCTGCAAGACCAACTCCCAAAAAAGTATGACCTCACTAATACAGTTATGTTGATTATAATTTTACGTTTCTTAAAACGATCTCTATTTATATTAAAAATGGATTCTAAAAGAGATAATAAGCAAGTTTCATAAGAAAATTAATATTTTAAATTTCAATCTTTTCTAAATAAGCTGAAACTACCGGATTCTCCTGTGGTAAAAATTTTGTCCGTCGAATATTTTTGGAAAATTTAAATATTTATATTTATTGTTGTGGCACGTGTGGTTAATTTCTCATCCATTTACCACCGAATTATATACTAGTGAATTTATCTGAAATATTTCAACTGTCAGAGTGTGCAAGGCGCTTCAATAAATTACTTTGCCAAATGGCAAAGAGTCAAAGAGAAGCATCATCGAATGAATTTTTTGTTTTGTTTAGTTATTCAAACGCCATACGTAGGTAAAAGTCATGCGATTCACAAATGGGCACTAATTTGCGAAGACGGAAAAACCAAAGAGCAAAACAAAAGTCAAAGCAAATACAAAAAAAGTTGGGCAACAACGCCGGCGTTGGGCAACCAAATCGATGTCAGAAGAGATTAATAACAATTAAAACTATTTTTAAATATTTTACATGCACCTAAATGCAATTTCAAATCTGCAAATAAAATGCAATGCGATGTGACGGCTACTTAATTTTGTTGTACAGGGTGACACATAATGATTCAACGATTCGATTTATGATGTCAATAAATTGTGTTCGGGTACTTAAGTTATTAATAATCGATTGTATATGAAAAATATTTGTTTTGGCTTGAACTCACTTCCATTTTTTCTTTGATGTTCAAATTCTTATTGGAAGAACTATAGAATCAACTATTAAAGTTTTTTAAAAAGCATTTTTGAAAGTAGTCCACACGAATTATTGAGGTTATGATATATCTAAGTAGAACTAGGTAAGCATGTCGACATTTATATGAATTGAGTTATTGTTGAGTTATATATAATATTTTCCTAAACCAAATAGCCAAGCAAATAAGTAAAAAAAATCGTAATAATAATTAAAATACCTCAATTGAACCATAAATCCAGTAATAAATCAATATCGACCAATTAAATTGACACAGAGGATCACAGAGTGAAGGTGAATATGATACTTTAAATGAAATTTTGGTCCTCGATATGCAAACATAACATCAAAATCAAGAACGAGTCAATAAAGTTTTTGAATGAAAGGGATTATTATTACTAAGCTGTCAATAAGTTTTTTACGTTGTCGGTATTCAGATCTGGATGCATGCATTTGAGGTGCTTTTTCCGGTACATGAACAAAAATAAAAAACTATACATTTTAAGTCATCAAAATGGCACATCAAGTGTTAATTGAGCCCGATAGGGCGGCACTCCTACCTATACATTTTAAGTGCTCGGAATATAGTTTCAACATTATCGGCTGTAACAAGAGAAGGAGAGAGGGGGAAATCGGGTGCTCTGCAAAAATTTTTCCAGATTATTTTCTCCAATAACTCACTATAATTGTTGCCATTATGAAAATACTCTCATTTCATATCAGCGGTCATCATCAATTAAAAAAGAAAATGTTTTGTACTCTACCCGATCATTATCAAGTGTACTTGAGTACATACATATGTATTATAATAGGTAGGTTAGGTGACACTGACTGACCTATTTGTACATGTGTCATCGTTAATGATGCTTATTTTCCATCTTCTCCTCCACATTGGTCGGTTTAATGTTCAAAATTACTTCGAGGTACTTGGTATGATCTACAAGGTGAATTCCAAAGTAAACAGGACTAGCGCTACCTGGTTGCGGCATCTACATGTCGACTGGTGCGTTAGAGTCTGCTATCTTTATCGATTGTTCAGTGATGACATTTCATTGATTGGAAAAGAAGTTATTGCGTTTTAAGTGTCAGTGTGTTTGTGTTAACGGTGCGAAAATGAGCTTCGAACAAAGAGCCAACATTAAATTTTGTTTTGAAATTGGTAAAACTTTTACCGAAACGTTTCAATTGATGAAACAAGTTTATGGCGAGCAGAGTGCTCGAGTGGTTTCAACGTTTACAAAGTGGTCGTGAGGACATAAAGACGATCAACATGTGGGCCAATAAAAATCCGTGATCGCCGGAAGTTCCATCGAAACTGTGCGTGAATGCATCAAAAATCAGCCGAAATCGTCATTGAAATTCATGGAAATGAAATGGAACATCTCCAAAACATCGATTTATTGCATTTTGACCGAACATTTGGTCTTACGAAAGGTGTGTGCACGGTTTGTTACGCACAAATTGACTGACGACAAAAAATTGCTCAGAATCTGTCTCATCGATTGACGCTTGTGACCAATTATTTCACCAAAAATCACATTTTAACCTTTAACTGCTCCCCATATTCACCTGATATGGTACCGTGCGACTTCTTCCTTTTCGGAAAAATGCATTTGCCCCTGAAAGGAAAGCGTTATGCAGACGTAGAGGACAGCAAAAAGTTGTATTAAAACAGAAGGAGACTATTTTGAATAAAATGAATTGATTTTGCCGAAAGAGACCATTTGTTCTGTTGTTTTTTTAAGTCCTGTTTATTTTCGAACGCATCTTGTATAGTGGTTAACCAATGGTTTAACCACAATGGTTTCCATGACGGGGCATTATATCTCCTTGCAAAGATTACCTTACCTGCATTTACCTCTACATTAGCGGATAATGCCCGTTGGTGTGTGATTTTTAGAGCTCTATTCATTACCTTACTAATTGTGTCTAGGAACTTGCCCATAGTATGATGAAATTCAACTAGTTTTTCCTCAAAAAATATGACATCAATAAATTGATGGATCAAGGGTCTCGAATCATATAACCTCCCCGGCCCTGTTTTTTTCTCTAGACAGTGAACTATTACTTTTTGAAAATATACTTCATCATTTACTTATGTCTATATATTTGAAAATTTGGAGTCAAGAAAGAATAAGGAAAAGGAACGACTCTACTGCTTCTTCTTGGCATGGAAAAGCATAAAAGAGCTCAACCAGCTCCACGAGAGAGTAAGATGTCCGTATTTGTGATGGGACCGACACGCATATAGCTGTGCTTATACTAATTTCGCATGACATTTTTATATTTCAATCATAATGTCTGCCAACTGGCGACGGTACTATATCTGCTATAATCAGGGAGCAGAACTAAATTATTTGAAAATGAAAAAGGTTGGGTGTTATTAGTGTTTATTGTTGGCCCTGCTTTAGTTAGTTGTAGTTATATACCGACTTAGAAATCTAGCAATCTGGAAGCAACGGAAGGGTGTCGACACAAAATTTGACCAAAATAGTACTTTCTACGAAAAATAAACTTCATCTTCCTCTGTGAGCTATACTGAACATTATATATTATATGCTTCTATTGACAACTAGAACGAAAAATTGTTTTTGAGATTCTGTCACTACAATCTTTGGATTTTATCGAATTAACTAAGCAATTTAGGACTTTAGTATTAAATTTTAGTTGATACACACATATGTAAAGCAAATTCCTTTAGCAAACCACCCAGATGGTTTTCTATATGAGTGTGGCAACAAATGATTTGAGATGCCAATCCAATTTAGCGGATCTATAAATGTCATTCCAAATGAAAGCTTGTCATTCACTCAAACTATTGATGTTTTTCAAATTGAAATAATTGTCAGTATTCTGAAAAGCAACAGATGGAGTGCGCCGGTAATAACAATAATAACAACATACGTAGTAAATGTTGTGAGCTTTTGAAAAGCAATGAAATGTTAATTAACAACAACGTCGGCATGCGCGAAACATGCTTACTGGAAAAAATCCACATATTGGGTTAAATGATATAATATTATACAAGTATTGCAGCGTAGGCACTTATGCCAACTGCACTAGTTAATTTTTGTTTTTGTATTGTTCGAAAGCAGAGTGAGGCAACAAAAAATATGAAAGTAAGTTGGTATGACAGTTAGCACTTGTTTGCTATAAAATCAACGTTTTAAGCTTACGGTTTCCGCATAAAGCTCCACACGTGCTCACATCGATTGCTCCGTTGAGTTTATCCTGCTAAGAGAGTGCCGTCTATAAAATGCCAGACCGTGAGCATAGTTACTCTCATTCGGTTTTGCTATTCTGACTTGGACGGAGTTGGTGTTTTGCGAACCACAATTTTTGTGAAAATAATTACTGTGAAAATTTTTTTAGTCACACAGTCGGAAAGCAGGGAACGCGGGAGAAAGCTGTTGGAAATTTTAAAACAAAAAAGCCTAACTAAGAATTATGAAGAAATAATTGTTTCAAGTGGTTACAAATCAGACAAAAATTAGCAAAGTGTCGAAGGACTAGACGGTGCAACGCCCTTTTGTGTACCCACAAATCAACTGAGAAGTGCAAACATACTGATTTGGCCGACACTTGACACAGATTAACTGTGCAGGAGAACTGAAAATCGATTTTTTCGTCGGAAAATTCGGGTCTAGTGATACCAAGTGAATATTATTTGATTTTTTTCTTACTAACTCTAAAGAAATTTTGCTGAAAACTCGAATTTAATATTGTGACAGGTGCATTTCTACTTGCAGCTTCACTTAACTGCCCAAGTACTATAATAATATTTTGAAATAATCTTTTCTACCTAAAAACACTTGAGTTTGTTTCAATTTAAATTTTCACTTCGAGTGTTCGTTGAGGTTTTATAAATAATTTTCAACAAAGTTTCCAAGTAAACCACAACAACGGAGCCAATACTAAAATTTCAATTGCTACTAGACGTACCGGACGAGTCCGCCTATACAACTGGGCGGCATTCACGTCCCAAAAAAACCACTCCGCATCGGTAGCCGTACAGCATTGAAATACGCCACACAAGCGTTATGTCAATTAACTGTCAAGTTAGCAACATCAATTGAATATAGCTCCGGAATCAATGGCGTACCTAATCAATATACTTAAATTTAATGTGAAATATTTAAAAAGTAATTAATAACCATCATATATATCTATATATAAACCCACAATAATAATTGTAACGAATTGTTCTCTGGCGCACAAAGTAAAATCAGTAAAAAATAATAAATCCCTACCAAAAAAAAAAAATTATAATAAAAAATAATAATAACAATTAAACATGCAATAAACGAAAATAGAAACCTATTCCCCAATACGGATCAATAAACAATTACCTTAATAGCCAACGATAAGCCAAAGCCAAATAGGAAGATAAAGCAATTTGTAATTAGAAAAAAGGCAAACACAAAAAACCCCAGCCGGAGGTACCGACATTATCGATCGCCCTAGCTTAAATAGCGCATACAAGTGTGTATGTATCTACATTACCAATTGTAATTCAGTCACTGCGTACCAGTGTCGCTGTGCGAGCTTTAAATTTTTGTTTTCGGAAACCTTTTGCCCATTTCTCTTTCCTTCTGCCGCTGTACACATTTACGCTCAACGAATAGTGCATCTGTCAAAAGTGGCCAATTGGGGCAAAGCGTCCAATTATACAATGGAAAAATCTGAACAATTTTCAGATTATCTCTTTGCGAAAATGGGCCCGCCCAGTAGTACAACTGTTAATGGCACCGAACTGCCACCGAAGACCACGGAACGTAGCGGTGCACCACGTGAACTCACCGGCTACCGGAAATGGTTGCGGGAGAATCTCATGTTGCTGGTGACGCTGTCGGGTGTATTGTTGGGAGTCATTTTCGGTGAGTAGAAAAATAGTCATAAGTGCGTATTATAGAATACTATTAATCAACTATACTTTAGATTCAGTAAGTTTAGCGATTTTTGAGTTTAATTTAAAAAAAATATAATGAAAAACTTCTAAATACAAAAATATACATAGAAATACGCACGACACTACTGAAATTCCCCTAACTCTATCATATACACTAAGATAAGGGATATTTACAAATAATTTTTTGATTCCTAAACAATTATCTAAGACTTTTACAATATCACAATCAAATCACGGTTTTGTTGTTTCGATAGGTACTACTCTAATATCTTTTGTTGTACATCAATACAGTAATATTTAACTTATTTTATCAATTTTCGTGAACTAATTGTTCTTTATAATTATTTAGTTTATGTCTATTATTTTAATATTTTATTGATTTTATCTATCCTTTAAAATATATCTTCAACTAAATCATTCGAAACTATCTTTATTTGGATTCATACAGTTCGAATTCATTTACACTTTTATTTTATTTGAATTAAACATTTGAAGTAGTAATACAGGTAGTAGTATTATTCAAAATATATTCTCAATATATGACTTCTTAAATCTATACTTTTGATCTTTATGAATATTTTTTGCTTAAAATTATAGCGTCTAGGGTGTTACCGTTTTCCGTTCTTTTAGTTAAATACATTACTTAAAATTCATTTGTCAGGTTTCCAAAGCGTCTAAACAAGAAAGGTGGACACAAAAGTGCTACACGACATGCCATAAATGAAACGAACTGTCAAAGTTTCTTATTTGTTGTAAACAAAGTACCCATCTTTCCTTCATTTCCGTGCATTCTAGTGGTCTTTTCTTCTCTTACAATTGTCATGACCTGTGATTATTTTTGTTATATTGATGAAATTAGAGTGAAATTGCATTTTAGTTGTCGAGAAAAACATGGAATTTTTACCACAACATAAGTGATAGAATTAGTACCAGAAACTTTATATAAACTGCCAATTAAAATTCTTTTCTTGAAACGGTTTCGATGGTTCCTCTTACATATCTTCATGGAACATTTTGGAACAGAAAAACCCGAATCTTTGGCTTCAATCGAATTTAGCGTCCTTACATATATTTCTCATATTCAATTGAATTATTAATTCGATATATCATAAAATTATCATATTTAATCGAAGGGAAAATAATTAATATATTAACTATTTAGATTGCCTAAAAAAAAGTTATGGATATGATATAATTGTTTATGAGCTTATTACGGTTTGACAAAATAAGCAGCGTAGTTTAATGTCAAGCAAATTTTAATGTGAAATTGCTTTAAGGCACGCCAAGTATTCATTACAACTACACTAACTATTCAGTAAGAGAATAAATATCTATGAATGTTTATCTAGAACAACTGAGCATTACTTGGAAAACTGATGACTGTGATGAAATATCATCACGAAATTTGAAGTGGGCATTACCTAAGGCAATGGTACAATCTGCGAAGAAATCATTCAGGTCGGACCACTATAGCATGTAGCTGCTATACAAACTGACTCATAAAATTCTTGTAAGGAATCTTGTATATTTGTGTAGGGTATTATAGCTTCGGCGTAACTGAAGTTAAAGTGTTTTTGTTATGCGTTTATATTTTTCCTGAACAGTTGCCACAAGATGATGTAGTAAAACCGTTAAACCGGAGAAGTAGCGAGGCAACGATTTACACGCCATTAAATTTGCTAAAAATAAACGGTAATTGTCTAGCTTTCATTTTCTTTGTGTAGTTTGCCTTTATTCTTTGCTTTTTGTACAATTACTTGGTAAGGGTATATTGGATTGCATGTAGAAGAGTTTCTCAGTCAAAGAACATAAAAAATGTCTTAATTTTGTTGATTTCACTTGTATACACGAACTCTGTCAGGAAAATTACTTTCTGGTTAAACTCGGTGAAGGAAGTTGGTAACGAGTTCTGCTCTGAATAACTCTATTTGGAAGTAATCAAAAAATTGTGTAAAAAATAATTAAACAGTAGCAGAAGGCATATTCGTTAAAATCCATGACCACCTTAATGTCCCAAAAGTTATTGCAAAACTTTTCGCAGCTTTGTGGAAAAAAGAACGTGCTTAGTTTTGAACGCGTTATTACTAGAAATTGAATTTTGGGTAATTTTTGTTGATTGATTTTATGAAGTGGCTGGTGAATATTGTAAGCAATGCTAAAAATGTTAAAGCTTATTTTGACTCGAAGCTATTTGAAATCATTTATGCAGCATATTTAAAGCAAAGTATCAATAATACAATTAAATCAGCAATCAATTAAATATATACAGGGTTTGTCCGGAAAGTAATAGGACTGATTTTCTTCCGCCGCGACAGTACTTCGGAGCGTGCGCGCACCGACTGGATTCGGTAGAGGGCGTTCCAGCTAATGAAGGAGCGGCTGGCCAGCTGTCTTCAAGCACCTGGAGAGTCAGGACAAACATTTTCGCGCGACGTGTTTCTGTGAGCGGTGCAAGCCGAAAATGCAGCGTTTGTTAGAGCAAAGATACGCGATTAAATTCTGTGTGAAACTCGGTATATCTGCAACACAGACGTTTGATATGATCAAATAACCTAACCCAGTTGTTGCTTTGGCAAGAAGTGGTGTGTTTCGGTGGGCAGACCTTTTTGGAGGGCTAGGAAGAGGTGACTGATGAATGAGCAAATCCAAAGAGAAAACGTTGCTCATTGTCTTTTTTGACATCAAAGGTATCGTCCACCATGAATTTGTTCCTTCTGGACAAACTGTTAACGTCAAGTTTTACGTGGAAGTTTTCAAGAGACTCAAACGAATGGTCAATCGGGTCCGACAAGACATCGCAGCCGATTGGAAGTTGCACCACGACAACGCCCAGGCTTACACCGGTTTTCTTATTAACAGCTGCCTAACTAAGGCCGGCGCTCAAATGCTTCCGCAGCCGCCCAACAGCCCAGATATGCCTTTCCGGACTTTTTTCCTTGCTTGAAAAAACCGATTAAGGGAAGCATTTTAAGATGACAGAGGGGATCGAAGCAGCATGCACCTCGGCTCATAAGGCTATTCTGGAGAACGCCTTCCGTGACGCTTTCAATGTTTGGAAATCGCGGTGGCAGCGCAGCATCATCATTTAAGGAATTTTAACGATTGGTTCAATAAATTTTTTTTAATCGGCTCAGTCCTATTACTTTCCGGACAAACCCTGTATATAGTATATAAAAATCGTATGATATCGAAGAGCTTACTTACATATTTGGACTTCGAAGGTACTTAGCTGGAGGCATAATGCATGTATCGAAAACTTTAGTAAGATGTTGATGTTAAAAAGAAAGCAGGCATTTTTGGAAATATTTATATGAAGTCTTTTAATCGTCTAAATTGATGTATGAGCTCTATTAGTATCATTAGATCGGGAACTTAGCGTTACTTGGGTCACAAAAATGGACTAAATTGCAATTATGCGATACAACTTTTTGTGACATTCATGACAATTTGTCGTTAATCATAATCAGCTGTTTGAATATTTTAAAATGTATTAAATAAATATTTATAGAAAAAACGATCACGGATAAATGAAAAACTGTTGACCTATTTCAAATTTGGCTCGGAGAGCCTATTTAACTAGGGCTACCATATCGGTCTCAGACAAAATCAGTCCCGTTGCATATGTATAAACCTTCCTCCCCTCCCCCACGCTCGTCACACCACTGTGTATTGATTAAGGAGAAAATACGCTCGCAATTTGCGTTGTGACCAGGGATAGACAACAAATACTGAACTATTATCAAGATTTCGGTAAACGACTCAGCGCTGTCGTCAATATGAACATTTTTCGAGTCTAAAAACTGAATCGCTCAAAAGTAATAATAATTTAAAAAAAAATCGCCGATTCAGGAGGAAACCAGGGAATCAGTGCATATTTCACGAAAATCAGGGAATCAGTGCCGAAGGTCAAAATCAGGGAATTCCCTGACAAATCAGGGAATATGGTAACCCCATATTTTACCCAAGTCATCATTTTGTCACTTTTATATGTATAAATGCCGCATTACATGGGTACCTTTAATATTGGTATATGAGTTGAATGAGACTTTTAGTTACTCATGTTTACCTTAAATCTTTATAAAAATGTATCATGGCCCAATAGCACATTCTTATGTATATTTCTTCAAGTCTTGAACTTAGAAATTCACTCATACTCAGTCTAGTTTAATGTCAACCTACAAGTGCCACAGAATAAAATGATGTTAACATCTCATATCTAACAATAGCTAAAATAGGTGCATTCACCATCAAACCATCAGATATCAAAAATGAGGATCTAAGTATCTACGACTGTGATTAAATTGAAAGGTGAATTTTGTCCATTTCTTCTCCTTCAAAGTATTCCCGCTGCAATACACTTATGCCAACAAATTTTCCAGTCATCATAGCACTTGGAAAAATCCTCCGTTGTGATGGCCATCAGAGCCTTCTTCGATTCAGCTTTTATATCCTCAATTGAGTCAAAACGCTGTCCTCGGAGTGGTTTTGTGAATTTGCTGAATAGCCAGAAATTACACAAAGGTAAATCTAGCGAATGCGGTTGTTGCGGCACGATGTAAGTTGAAAATGTGGCGAAATGATCACGAGTAACCAATGCATTATCGCATTTCTTTGCTCAAAAAATTCAGGCATAGTAAAAATCGAAGAATTCACTTTTAGAGCCTCACAAAACGACGCATATCTCAAATACTAATGAAAATTTTGACGCATATGTAGATGTCACTAACAGTACTAGCAACTTACAGAAAAATGTACCGATCCGAAGAACACGCGAAGGATAAAATAAAAATTCACCTTTCAATTTGATCACAGTAGTATGACTGACTTTTTACTGGAAATATCTGTTTATATGTTAGATAACTTAAAGAAATAACAGTGTTATAATGTAACTTGGTGTTAAAATATCTTAATTCTGTTAACTTTATACCGCATATAATTCCATATCAGTTAATATTTAATGTATTTTGGCAAAATAAAATGAATGTATAATATTGGACATAATATGTATAATACATATATACATATAGTCTGATGAAAGTGGGTGAAAACAGTATATGATTGATACTAAATATAATAATTTTCGCCGAATGTGCCGCTCACATTGAGTTGAAATATGGTCACGGGCATACTTGAGTTGAATGTGAAAATTAAATGTAATCAGCCCAAAACTGTTTACAAATATCTGACTCGCATGTCAGCTCAATATACATATATATATTTATTCCAGTTTACACTTTGCAATTTTAAAACACGTTCAGTAAACAACACTTTCTTTACAAAATAATTCCAAATTACGGCGTTCTTTCATGAGACACGTTCAAATAAATTTGAGTTGCTATTTGCCGCAATTTTAAATAATTTGTGAATTTGAATCAATATTATTGTTCCACAGATATTTAATTTTTATATAACGGTAATAATTCGGAACAAAGTAGTTTCGCAGACACTTTCATAATTAGCGTAATTGGAATGATAGCGGAATACACATGTACAGACATACATACATACTATATATGTAATTGGAATTTGTGGGCGCTTGTGAAAATGTAGAACTCGAATATTCGTTTACATTCGCTGGATTGCACAAAAATGCACGTACACGTATATAGTTAATGCTTGTATTTAAATAAATAAAAGTAATGGTCACTCTGCTACGAAACATGAAACTAGTGAAGTGAAATATTTGTGTCTAGAAATGACGATCCAGTAGTGACCTAGTTCGGAAGATACTACATTTCTACCAGTTGTAAAGCTAGACATATTTTTATCAGATATTTTATCTAAGGAGTCTAAGGAAAACAAACAATATGTTATAAGGACGACATAAGTAATAGATTTAACTCACAAATGTTATTTGGCCTAAGTTGTAATGGATTAATTTTTATGTATTTTAAACTAGTCTGTGACAAATTATATAAATAGTTATAAGAAAAATAATAATATACGCCCAGAAACAAAAAAGAGCAACAGTTAAGGTTTAAAAAGGCTTTATAAGTGAACATATTTGAGATTTTGTAATCCACCTGATTTATTGAAATTCTTGGAGAAATCAATTTAGAGTTTTAGCCGGGGATCTCTTTTCCATTAATGAATAAATTGAGATTTATTTTTCAAAAATAACTGAACTTTTTGCGATTGGAAGTCAAATGAAGTGATTTTTTTAAAAACCGCGCTCCCAAAGCTGTGTATCCTTCGGTCCGTTCTCAACTGGAAAGCTTCGAGTTTGTATATAAGAAAGCGCTACTTTTTAGGAAGTGGTACCAATTTTGCAGCTCCATTTCGCGATTAATATCCAGACGTTAACAGACGACAATTATATACATAATTAATAATAAAAGCACTTCTTAATAATAATAATAAGTTTCTAAAAACTAAGCAAAACCAAATCTTTCTACGCCTGGTCTTCACAACGCGGAAGAATGGGAAGGTGTTGTGTATACTCACGGTGCCAGATAGCCAATAGCTTTTGGAATTTAAATCACCAAATGTGTTAAATATCTGAAAAGTTGCAAAGCTTTTTATTCATTATATTACAAGGGAAAGTATCTAACATCATAAAGGTGCTGGCCGAATCTTCGAATTTCCGCTTTGGTAATGGTTTTTGAATGCATCTTCGCACCCGTTCGCTTACTCCTTGAGTACTAATCTGGGAGTAAGGAAAAGAGAAGCGAATCTATCTTTCAGGCTTTGCTTAATATATGTATGTATGTTCGTATATCTACAAATGGAAAATAGTGATATTTTGATATAAAATGGGGTTACTGACTCAATCTCCTGAAACTCTAGGAGTTTATGCAATCTGAACTAAACAAAGAGACAGGATCTTAATTTTCATAAGACTTGCTATATTTAGTAAAACGAAGGGCTTGTAAAAAGGTTTAATTTTTTACGGAAAAATATAGCAGTATATTGTAATAGTCGTTCCTAGAATAACGAAATATCGTATTTGGTTTAAAAAAAAAAAAAAATTATTGTGAAGTTACAGTTAAAATTTCAAGTCCATAAGACGGTATGTGATAGTGTCCGAGTATCGTCAATGCCTGATTCGAGAAAATCGCATTTAAAATTTCATGTGCTGAAACTGAGTGAACCGTACACTTAACTACTACCTTGGATTGGACAGCGAAATCAATTTTTTCGATTGATCCTATTCCGATTGATCCTAAAGTGTACCTTCAACAAAAACTAACGACTTTGGATAATTCTGGAATGACTTCCTCTCTTCTACATTTCAATAATAGCCAAAATTTAATTAATAACTTTTCTTGCAACATCATTCTGCAACAAGTTGCAAAAAACAGTCTACTACCCCTCCCAAAGCATGCCTTCTTCTCAAAGAGTTCAAAAATAACAGCATAAATTCAATCGCTGTAATGGCCACATCAGATATGTATGAAATAATTGTTTTCTGCGTGGCTGTGTAAACTCCTGACACTTGCGGCATGTTTGCCTTCTGACATGAGAGCGCGATAAAAAGGCGTTATCACATTATAATTAGCCTAATGAGAGTGCCAACACTAAAAAAACAAGTAGCGTTATCGTTGTTTGTCTCCCTTATTGATACACACCCTCGTACGTCTCGCTGACTGTCATCGCCGATTAACGCGCTGCCTCAGCAGGCGGAGGACACAGTCCACATACTGCAATGTTGCGATGTAATTCGCAATTAAACGAATTATCTTCTATCGGCCGTCCTGTGTGGCGTTCCTCACGGTTCACTGGCTTTCCCGCAACAAAACAGTACACTTGAATGCCTGTCAAGTTCACTTGTGTTTTCAAAACACGGAAAAAATGGCAAAACACTTACATAAGCAGATGTGTATGTATGTATGTATATGTGTGTGCATAAAAAGCGAACGAACGAATGTGACCTTGAGCTTGTTGGCCCAGTTTACACGAACGAAGTGTCATTCGCGTGCTCAGGCTGTCACTCGGCCATGTCTTGAGCTTACTACATAAGTGCCACCACATAACAGTTTATATATGTATGTATGTATATGTCCGCATAAGAGTATATGTCAACATGTAAGTATATTTGCTTGTATACATCACCTTAATGCCACCTCTTTTAAATATGGCTCATTTAATCTTGTTTGAAAAAAGTAAAGAAGAGCTAAGTTCGGGTGTAACCAAAGACAGGGAAATATTTTAAATAAAACGTCAACCAGATGATCCGAATCCAAGCAATTAGGTATATTTGTATATATAAATCATACACTGACCGACATATTCGACATAAGATTCGTTAGAGTAATGAAAATAAGTATATGTAGTATATGGGAGTTGGGTATCATCGACACGATTTGGTTTGTTTTTGTCAAAACTACATATCATAAAAATGCCATATGCTATTTTAAAATTTATCGTGATAATATTATCTAGTTAATTTGGTTGAAGTTAGTCGAGCAGGTCCCGATATATTGGTTTTCACCTAAAGACGGGCGGTGCCATCTGCAATATCAACCCTCTTTGGACACCAAGAAGCATATGTACCAAATTCCATCAAGATATCTCAAGTTTTACTCAAGACGGAGAGATAGTCTCTCGTATTATACATGTTTGAAGAATGTAAAAATTTCATAAAAACGGACGAAAAATAATTAAAAGTTTTTGAATAATTTCTATTGCTTTGAATTATTCTCAACTAGCGGCTTTACAGCTATGCTTTATAATTTAAAAACCTACTTGAGAATGCAATAATAAAGTTATCCCGTCTGTTAGTTTACTACAAGAGATGAATAATAATTAGATGTTTGTTGTTGTACCATAATAGTATTTCCTTCTTACCCAATCGATTCGTTACTGACTAAAGTTTGGTGAAAATAGCATGATATAAATATATATACATATACTTATGTGTGTATATAGATACAAGTACCATATACATATTCTTGGCTTTTATATATTTGGCTAGCTTTTTAGGCGATATTTACCGAACATTTGATAAAGCATCGAACCTTTAAAATATATTACAGACGTTCATGTTCCTACCTTTGGCATTACAAATATACAAAAATTGAATATAATGATATTTATAGAACCCTGCTTATAAATTAGGATGTCGGTGCTTAGCTATACCAAAATCATCATATAACTAGAGTTGATTTTCAATTGGGAGAAAATAATCTGGATATCTGAATAACTGCACATTGATATCAGCTTTAATAACCATTAGTTAGTTAGTTAATTTAGTCTTTTAATCATTGCTTAATAAATTGCCCATCTTAACATTAAATGAAATCTTAACGAAATAAAATCTTACAAGTTACCCTTTCAAGCTGTTCCCAAAAATGCATAGAGTATAAACATGTATGTTTGAGAAGAAAAGCATTTAATAAGAGTAATGTTAACTACTTTCAATAATTATTTGTGTTGTCCTTTAAACTACTCAATACTGAATCCCTTATGGCCTTTTGGGAACTCATTTTTTTAAGTTAGCAGTTAGCTAGTCATTAAAGTTGTATGGCGGACGGTGAGTTGAAAACATCCAGGTACTTTCTCCTCCATTGTCCAGCCTTTGCAAGACTGAGGTTGAAACAACTCTGCAGTTTAACCTTCGGCGAACCTAAAAGCCGAAACTGAGATTAGCCATCTCAAAAAATGTTTTATAGGCTCAAAAGTTTTGTCGACATGTAAGGGACTATTGAGATTTAAGAATAACTCAATTTATAAATAATATATATTTTTGGAATTATTATTAATACAAGTCTATATGTATACTCGTACTATATACACAAATACAGTGAGTAAAAGTATTGTCTTTTCTTCAAAGGTTTTTCGTTGCGGCCCTTAAATTTACATGAGGATTCCATTATGCTGATTTCCTATCCGGGCGAACTCTTCATGCGCGTCTTAAAGCTTATGATTTTACCGTTAATAATTTCAAGCTTGATCGCCGGTTCGGCTAGTTTAAATGCACGCATGAACGGTAAAATTGCATTGCGCACTTTGGTGTACTTCGTGACGACTTCGTTCTTGAATGCGCTGCTCGGCATTGCCTTGGTGCTGCTAATCCATCCCGGTGATCCTAATCTACATAATACCGCCGATCGTTCTACTGATAAAAGGGCTGTCAATCTACTGGATAGTCTTTTGGATTTGGGAAGGTGAGTAAAAGAATAATAGTTTACTTAGTTCACCTAACGGTTGTTTGTATCACCTAAAATTAATCGAGATTGATATGTGGTTATATATAAATGATCAGGATGACGAGACGAGTTGATTTCCGAGTAACTATCTGTTTGTGTGTCTGTCAGTCCGTGTAAGCGATAACTTAAGACATCTTAATGAAACTTGGTATACATGTTACCGGATACAAAAGTACAAAAGTAAGGACAAGTTTGTAGATGGATATAAAATGCCCTTACTAAGGCACAAATTAAGATGCGGAGCTCACGAGGCTGAACATTTGTATAAAGTGGGCGTGGTCCCACCCTACTAATAGGCTTAATGTATTGTATATCTCCCCAAAATCGAATAGCGATAAATCAATAACAAAATGCGTTATGCTGAAAGAAGGCTTTGTAGGAGCCGGTGTACGGCTGTGACACCACCTAAATTTATGTGAAAACCTATACCTTAGGAACTTATCAACCATTTTCAACTAAATTCGGCACATAAGATACTTATGACATTCCTATGTAACCTTGTAAAAATGCCTAAAATCGGATAACAACCACGCCCGCTTCCCTTATAACACAAATTTTAAATTTTAACCGATTCTTTCACCTGCCCGTATATCAAGTACTAAAAAATATAGCGGGATACAACTATGAACAAATAGTGCCATTTTAAGTGTAAAAACTTCCAAATCTGACTATAACTGTTTAAGTTTCCCATTTACTGAAAATGTAGAGCACAGTGCTTTTGTCTGACTTTTCGGAGAGGACGGCATGTTTGCATGTCAAAAGTGGGTGGATTCGGGCGAATATTTCCTTTAGCCCTCATATACCAAATATAAAATTTTCAAACTTTTTGTTGGCCTTAGACTATATTGGCTAATATGTAAGATTTTTCAGATAAATTAACTAGAAGTATAATAATTGAAAATATATGAAATAATGACATATTACTGCATATAATGATTTTCGTTATTCTATGCAGAATACGTAGGCCAGTTTGTGAGTTATATGTATATTTATAGAACTGCTTGAAAATAAGTTCTCGAGTATAGCTAAGCAATGCCAAAGGTTAATGGAACAAGCCCCCAAAATACCCAGTATAGTGATTTTCGACCTTCAACCTGACTAAGCATTGACGTTTTCCAAGCCAGCTCAATATATTCAATTTAGCCTATTCGGTTAAGTAAATATCACATATATCACATTTGAGTATGGTATAAATATAATTTTAGTAAGTAAGTTAAGTTTTAGAAGTAAAATATACCAATAAAACTAATTGAGTCTATGACCTTTAATGTAACTTAACTACCGAATTTGTTTGTAATTCATCAGAGAACGTATATTTTATACGTATATCGTATATCATATACGTTCTCTGCGTATGAAATTTACGTTATGTGGCATTTATTCGATAATTATACTGAATTCCCGTCACCCTGTTATCGAAGTCACATAAATGTGGTGTTTCCTATACCAACCGTATCAGTTTATGAGCCAGTGTGAAAGTTGAATTAACAGGGTAACACCAATGACGCAACTTCTCGCAACAGTTTGAGATACGCTGCGTTTGCCGTCTCAACCGGTATGGATTAATTTATGCAACAACCATGATGATAAGGCAGTGTAGGTTGATACCGGGTGGATAAGGAACTTCAATATCATAAGGCATACGTTCTCTGGTGCAAATGTTTTGTGAGCAAAAAAAGAGCATTTGTTCGAATTTCCGTTTACATAACGGAAATAATAATTGAAGTGTTGACGGCCAGGCGGACGAATTTTTAGAAACAAATTTTATTTGTTATTGTTCGATGGAGAAAAGAATATAAATTTACTCTTGCGAAGGGTTGCCACCTGTTTAAATGATTTATTCCATCAAATGTAAGTTGAAGTGGTTCCGAAGCAACACTACCAAGTACATCGCTATAAAAGATGCTTAAGTAAGCTTCCAATTCAGAAATATTTTTTAGAGACAAAAACTAAGATTGGCAACATTCCTAACCTCTTTAAATATTAATAAATAATATAAATTAAAAATTTTGTTGTTGTATGTGAACCAAACAGGTTAGCGAAATAGTTCCTTTTTGAGAATTTTTCGGAACAGGACCGTCCTCGTTGAATAGTTTGCTCGAAGCACATTCATACAACAACAAATATTAACACATACTTGTGTACACAGAAAAACATTCAATCGGATAAGCGGTATAGCTATTGCCATTCTTGAATAAAATGATCGAAAAAATTATATTTCTATTGTCCCTGGAAAATCCTATTTGAATCGCTCTTAATTTTGCCCCAATTTTTGTGGTATAAAATATGAATATATCGTTTAGATCAAGTGTTCTTAAAATGTCAGGCTTTGAATTTGCTTCTTTTCAGAAACGTTTTCCCGGACAATCTCTTTCAAGCATCGTTTCAACAAGCGCACACTGTTTATCTTCCCAAACCAAGTATTTTGCATACATTCAATGAGACACTTAATGACACCGCGATCGGCACCGATTTCGAACCGACCGAAGAGATACAAGCACAACAACAACAAGGCGGGGACGTACTCGAACCGGCGCTCATACGTGTGGTGCAATATCGCAGCGGCACCAACACGCTCGGCATCGTCTTCTTCTGCCTAGTCTTCGGCACCATATTGGGCACGATCGGCGAAAAGGGGCAAATTGTGGTGGATTTCTTTACTGCCGTCTTTGAGGTCATTATGAAGATGGTCACCTGCGTCATGTGGCTAACACCCATCGGCATTAGTTCAGTGATAGCTGGCAAGATTTTGGGCGTCAACGATCTGCATTTAGTCATGGAGCAGCTGATGTGGTTTATACTCACCAATCTGATTGGCGTATGCCTATATCAATTCATTATAATGCAGGGGATTTATTTTGTATTCGTGCGACGGAATCCATTCAAATTCTATGCCGGACTTATACAGCCCATGCTGACCGCTTTTGCGACAGCCTCAACGTAAGCGAACATATCTACATACATATGTAAAACTATGTAACTATCTTGTATGTATGTAACATAATACGCATAACAGCATACATATATACATACATGCATATGTACTTATTGTACTGCCTCATAACGTATCTGAAGTCTATGTATCTGTGATAATTGCATTTTTGATTATTGTACTTGTATACTCGAGAGAGCACTTTTAAATGTCAGAAATTGTCTCATAATAATATATATATGTATATGAGCACGCTCATATTATATAGTATATACATATACATTTATATATATAATATATAATAGTATGTCCTTAACGTTGGCTGCATTCAAGTTTACACCACGATCTTATCTATATAGGTATATATGTATGTATATATATAGTATATACTATATATCGTTATATATACATATATGTATTTTATATGCGGTTATGTGGTCGTGGTTTTGACTGTGATTAATGAATGCAGCACCGTTAGACCTAATTTTAATTGCTACAAATATTTTTTTCCTTCTTTTTGGTTTCCAATTTTTGATTTGCATTTTAAATTTTTATTTTGAAAACAAAAAAAACTATAAAAATCGTAACAAATCGAAATGCGTCATTTGACAAATAACCAACAAATCAACATAAAACTGAAAATGTTTACAAAAATAACAAATAACAAATCAATAACCACAATTTTATAAAATCATGATAAACAACAAACTCAAAATGGCCGACTGACTCTTCTCTACAAAATGGCTGTGCTGTGCCTAACGCGTTTTATGTGAATTGCACCTGAATCTCTGCATCACTTTATCGTCACACCGAAATGACAATACTTCTCCTCGAAACCCTGAAATTTTGCTGTTGGATCACTACGGTACCGAAACTGGCTAACACTTCGTGGAAGTGCAGTGCTGCTGCTCTACCGATCACATTTCGTTGCATGAACGACAAGTTGCGAGTGGATCAGCGCATCAGCCGTTTTGTGCTACCGATCGGCTGTAACATCAATATGGATGGCACGGCACTCTTCATTTCGATCGCCTCGATCTTTATCGCCCAGATGAGTGGCATACCGTTGGGTTTTGGTGAACTGGTCACGGTTTTATTGACTTCGACTGCGGCTTCTATGAGTTCGGCTAGTGTTCCGAGTGCTGCTCTGGTTCTGCTGCTTGTGGTCCTTACTGCCATCGATGCTCCGGTACAAGATGTTACTCTCCTCTTTGCTGTCGATTGGTTTGTGTGAGTATCTTCTCTAAATTTCATGTACATACCCTTCTAAGCCGTAATATTGCCTATGAAAACTAGACTTAAAACAAAACAAATCTTTTCACCCAATATTCTTAGATTTCAGGAAAACGTCTTGAATTTGATCCGCCTTTCGCAAATATAAAAATTCAAAAAAAATGGTAGATTTTGAAATCACTAAATGGAGTTGAAGCAAACCCCACTGATTTGACTTTGGTACATCACCATCAAAATACTAATTGTAGTGTTTGTGGAATAAGATTAGAGCAAATATCCTAATATTGTGCAAAAAGAAGTTGAAGTAATTATCTAAGAGACAAACTGAGAAGTTCGTACCATTTTAATGAAAAGCTGATTTTTTTTATAAAATTGGTTTAATTATAAATGCCATCAAAGACGATACATTGATAATAGTTATCACGTTTCTCGATACCTGTTAATATTATGATAAGTATTTTACTTCGAAAGCGACTTCAGTCTCGCCGATTTGTCCCCAGTGAGCATTATCTTGAAGTTTCAGGACAAAAACATGTCTATCGGACAAAATCCAAAAAACTCTGTGGATACGGAAGCACTTAAAAGTAATTTAACCCTTTTTTTTATTGATTCGAGAGACCGGGTCCGCCGGTTTCATAAGCGATATATCGAATGTCTTCCTTTAGTATCACCAGAGCACCAGCTTCATTTTACGGTCTTCCAAAATCGTTACGTGGTTTTTTTATGCTATCGTCCTTAACAGTATCGTTTGGATATACACTAGGTTCGTCGCCCTCGGTGCCTATGTAGCGAGTATAAATGTTAGTTCTAATTACAAATTTACGTCTTATTCTCGGGGAAACTTTGTGAATGGCTTAGTCTTTCTCTTAACTACTTAGGTTTTATTATATTTCGAACAATGATTAAAGGCACTATAGTATCAAGGAGTAATCAGCAAAACTTTCCAAATAGCTATATCGACCATATCTCTATCTATCTATTTTATATTTGATTTATTTTTCGAATCTAATATTTTCTTCATATACTAATTTCAGAGATCGGATGCGCACCACAAACAACATGCTGGGCGATTGTTATGCCGCTGCCGTCGTTGAAGAGCTATCACGAAAAGAACTAATGGCACTGGATGCCGCCATACTCTATCAGGTAATACAATCGGCTTTGATGCCTACGTATACAGAAAAAACCGTGTCAAAATTATACCATAAACGACGAGAAACGGTAGGAATGTACTTAGGTAATTCCATATATTACATACATACATACATAATTCATATAAAGTTTGAGCAACTCAAACATGCCATGCTATTTGCTATGATCACTAAAAATCCGATTGCAGATGTACTACACGCGTTCCGAGTTTAAATGTCGTACAGCGGCCACCGCCGGGCAAAAGTGTTGCGTCGCACAACGAAGTGACAATGTACAGCTACAATACCACTTATGTTGCCAGATATTTCTAAAATAAACTTATTACTTCCAATTTCGCTTTACGCTTTACTGATTTTAACTTTTATCTTCCCATTTCTTTCATACAGGAAGTGCCAGTTGGTACGCCAAACGGAAATGCCTTGCTCGAAGGGCAAACAGAGTTGGATAGCAAGTGCTCGATGACCGATTCGGTGGTCATCGATATTAATAATGTGATAAACAGCAGTAATTTGCAGAAGGAGAATACTGGCTATCGCGCCTAAAGCTATAATATTTATTCGAAAATTCACGCACTCACGAGTATGTAGGCGCACGAGCACTCTCATTTACCCAACATTTACACTACGCAAGGAAATAATTTTTAAGTATGAAAGCATATAAATTCTTTTCATGAATTAGTGTTTGTAATTTAACGGGATTTACCCATATTATAAAATACAAGTGTATTTGAATTAGTTTATAGTTATATTTTAAATATTTTTGGCATACTTTTCATGCTTCCAATTAACTTTTTGCCTTGAAAACGTTTCTCGTAAGAACCCATTCCTAGGTGACATTAAATTAACTGATGAAGGGTGGTTCACAGAGTGTAGATTGTTTCCCTTAATTATATTGTTTTACGTTTCAATTGATTATCGGATTTTCAGAATAAATGTTAACTTTTTTCGATTTTTCGTAAAAGGCCCTTAGAGAAGCAATTTTAAAGACTTTCGGTCTAAACAAGCAATTTTATATCGGCCTGGTACTTGAGAAAAATGCTTTTTGAAAAGAAAACTCTTTTTATAGAACTTCAAGTTGATTAGTGGCTTTGGAATAATGTGACGGTATCTTGATCTGTCTTCTGAATAATGTGATTCGATCGCTATTTCTCTCCTCGCCATCTTTGCTTCTGCTATTTACTCAAAATATTCTCATGAAAACAGTAACAATATTATTAATACTACCGATTTAATTCGAGATAAAAGCGTCAACGGATAATGTAAAACGTGGTACCAAATTTTATTTCCATATTTTCGAAAAGCCTAAAGAAGTATTTCTCTTCCAAATAAAAAAGTTAGAAATCATATTTTTCCAAGTGCTGCCAGTTTGTTTAAAAAACTGGTATCGTCTATCCGTTTCGCTGCTATCCAACGCTTGGAGAATCGAAGACAGATCTTCGACACCTTATTCAGACAAAAGTCGGGCAATGTTGCCATTGTTTTTATATTTATTTAATTTCTCTTTAAGGAGATTATATCAGCTGACTTTCGTCCAAACTTTCTTGCCTAAAAAACTGCAAAATCCAAAAATATATTTTACCTAAAGGAAGAGTAAATTAGAAGAAAATGCAGAAACTATATGAACCACCCTTTATACACTTACATAAAAGTATTAAACCAAATAGATATATAAACATTCAGAAATCAATACAAATACACAAACCAAATCAAGTGATCAGATCAGCATTCATCAAGTATTGACATAAACAATAAAACAAACAATGGATAACAGGAAAATAAATTAACATCAAATCCTATAATGTATATACATAACGGATGTAGCAAACATGTATTAGATATTACATAACGTACTTACATAATTTATGGCATACATATAAATATATATATTATACGATGTGATTTAAACACCACATTTAGTATTTAACAAAAACAAAAGCAACAAAATGTTGTCCAAAACTAGAACTGTTCTGATAACACCTACATATGTACATATATGTACTATATATGCCGATGTTTACATACTGTTATGCTAGCATTTATGTATAATATGTATGTCTGTATACACCCCAGCGTGACATTTAGCGTTGCATCCGTAAATAATAGAGACTGTCAATTTTTAAAAAACGTTGCAAAATTTTTTGAAATTTATATGTATGTATCTATGTGCATAAGCTAATTGTGAGCCCACCAATTGATACGATATTTTTGTTTCTCAAAATAATTTACCAACAATTTTACACAACAACAAAAAATGTTCCCAATATACTTATACAGTAAAAAGTGAGTAGAGTAAACCAAAGTAGCCAGCAAATGTTTACAAAAGTTCATAATTATAATATACCGACTTACTAGCAAACTGGAAAAGGAAAAATAAAATAAAATAATAGAAATATAAATATAAAATATTGTAATAATAAATAGATAATATAAAATGTCGAGCAAAGTTTTTAGCAAAAGCCACTTATGTACATATATGATTTTAAGCAAATCTATAAATAATTTTTGTTTTGGTTTTTCTTAATTTAGCGCATAAAAATGTATTTTTATTACTTTCGAGCGAAACAATATTTGTACATATCTGTATATTTATGAAATTCGTAAGATTTTAAAAATATGTATTCAAGCACCATAGACTATACCCACTTACATATGTACGTAAACATATACTATATACACACCTATATTCAGGTTTTAGTAGAAAGGGCGCTACAATGTTGACGAGGATATGTGGTAATGATGGAGAAGCCTATTGTGTATCTCAGTAACGTTTGTGATGTTTTGATATAAAAGTTATTATAATAAATTCACTGAAACAATTTTACTTCAGATTTTCTTTTTTTCAATATCAATATACTTATAATCAAGCAAAGATCGTAACCCTTGTAGAAATTTATGTATACTATACTCTTTTGGTTATTTGCACTTCAAACTCAGTCCCGAAAAGCCGGAAAATTATGAAAAATATAGCTTAATAATTACTTATTTCAAAATTCAGCATGAAAATTGACAATTCAATTTATATTTCCAAATTTGGAGCTCAAAAAGATAATTTTTGGGATATCTCAAACGGATTGGATCGATAAAGCTTATTGGATTTTATTTGATTGTCGAAAAATTGGAGTTTAAATGATAGAAAGGTTTCGGTTTTGGTTCATAACAGAACTTGTTTTTTTTCTATTTGGAACTAGATTGAGACTGAAATCTAAGAGTTGGCATGACATTAAATCTGTAACTTGTATAGGAAATATATTATTGGGCTTGCCGTTCATATTAGTTACAATGTGGTTTACATAGTCAACCGTCAGATGTCTGCATCTAATTTATCCACACTACAATTAGAAGTGGAATTTGGACCAAATATTCATAAAATATATTGGCTTGAAGTATATTATAAGTTTTGTAGAAAAAGAAAGCGACATTCGATATCGAGCCAAACACCAGTTAGACTTAGTTTCCCTCTCTACTTTTCTCCTCTTTTCAACGAGAACATTCATTTCGGAAAGAGAAAAACTATAATAAATTGTCTTTTCTTCGTTATCTTTCAGGAAAACTGTTGCTCAGCAATATTTTAATGTGGAAGAAATAGTAGAGAGCAAAAATTCTAATTTTTCCCATATTTTAAATTACTATTTGAAGGTTGTATTTATTATTGTAATATGTAAGAGAAGTGGAAGGAAAATTTGTAGAAAATAATCAAGAAATCACAGTGTCTGTGAATGCCATAAGATCTTTTACTTCTTAAGGAGCTAACGAAATGTGGGATAAAGCTTAATCCTTTCATTCAAGAGTATAAGCCGTGATACAAAAGCGATTTTATAAAAGTGTTTCTGAGATTAGATACTTGTTTTTTAGATGCAAATTAGCCTAGCACATGAATTTAGCAGCCTATCTGAAATAAATTTGCAGCAAGCAGGAAAAAATATATTACTATGTGGACTACCCTACTAAAAGAAATAATAATTACTAAATAAACCAAATCGATTATAGTAAATGTTCGTAGGCAGAAAAATAAAAATAAAACAAAATGCAAATGACTCAACCAAATATCACATTCGTAGACTGATTAGTATTATATTTTCTTTGAAATTCGTTTATAAATATTTTTATGTAATGATAAGCAAATAAATATGTATCTATATGCAAGAACTCAAAGTGTGTTTATTTGAGAAATTGTGCTCGAACTGGCATTTAGAAGGAAGAAATTAAAAATTCTATAAAATTAATATGGTTTATACACAGGTAAGCTTTCTTGTCACAGGCGCTTTTGTTGCATTAGATATATAATCGGTTTTAGATATATGGTATATACGCTCACAGTTCACGATATTATCAATGATATTGTAAGGTTTGCAATAGTTTATTTTGAAATCTTTATATACATTTATTTCATTCATTATCACATTATAAAAATCAGAATACATGAAAAATAATCGACATATTTACAGGGTCCGGCACTCGAAGTGTAACCCATTAAAAAAGCCATAAATTCGCTCTGGAAAATTATTTTTATTTATTTTAAAGTACAAAATGTGTGAAAATAATCATAAATTCAGGACCAATTCACTTTTGCTCGATATGACCACCTTTAACCTTAACTATGGCCTTGAGACGGTCAAAAAATGAATCGCAAGCTGCCCGAATGTGACTTGCCGGTATTTTGGCCCACTCACGGACAATGGCTTCCTTCAGCATCTCGAGACTGGTGTATTTTTTACTTCGGACCTTGCTCTTCAAAATGACTCAGAGAGAATAATCTATTGGATTCGCATCTTGTCAATTCGAGAGCCATTGAGTGGTCGTAATGAAGTTCGGAACGTTGTTTTTTAGCCATTCTTGGTTCACTCGCGCTTTGTGAGACGGTGCTGAGTCTTGTTGAAACGTCCATGGTTTGCGACCAAAATGTTTGTTTGCCCATGGCTTCAAAGCTGCCTCCAGAACACTTTCCCGATAATATGTCGCATTTACTTTGACGCCAGGCTCGATGAAAACAATTGGACGGCCCAAACCATTATTTGTGGCGGGTGCTACCTCCTAGTGGCCAACCGATGACTTAGATTCTCGTATGAACGGTCGGTCAAGTAAACCCTATCGTGTTGAGAGTTTACGAATTGCTCAATTGGAACAATTTTTTCATCAGAAAACACAATGTTCGGAATTTGACCGCTTTCGGCCAAGCGAAGTAACTGCTTCGCTCTCTCAAGTCTTACTTGTTGCTGCTTCTGTGTGAGATCATGGGCCTTTTGGAACTTGTAAGGCTTCACCTTGAGCTCATTTTTCAATATGCGTCGGATGCTGCAGTCGGACATTTTCAGTTCTTTAGCCATTTGATTGGCACTTCGTCGCGGATTTCGCTCAAGTCGCTTCTTCACTTTCCGAACCATCTCACTTGACGTTGCAGTCTTTTGATGACCACCTCCATATCGTTTTGCGATGCTACCAGTATCATTGTAACGAGTGGTGGTGCGATAAACAAAAACTTTATTCACATTAAGGTGTTTGAGCTCACAAACAATTGCTGGCTGTGATTTTCCAGGTAAATATAAAGCAATCACACTATTACGTTTGAATTCCATCGTTGATCACTTTTTTGTGTTCACTTTTGGCAAAACGCTTTTGTACATTTGTGAACAATACTCCTAACTGTCATTCAGCTAATTTATAAACAGATGATTCCAGTGCGACAGCTGCGCGAACGGCCTGAAGTTGGTTACACTTCGAGTGCCGGACCCTGTAAAACGTGAGTTTTGTTTTGAAAAATATGGATACACGAAGTAAATGGATAGACAATAATTTTGCAGTTGACTATTTATTTTCAGCGGCCAGCAGTAATCTGCTATTATATGAAGATTTCATCAACCTCGATAATTTTCCTCCACTACATTTAGTTCTTTGCGGAACCGTTCTGCTTGTTCCTCACTATAATATCTTCAATTATTCGAAAATTTATTTAGATTATTCCGGAGATGGTCTTGATACTCATATTTATTCCTAGAGTACAAATATATTTTTCACACCTAGTTCATACTTTGGTGCTCTATGGATCCTTAGGAAATTTTCAACTCTCAACAAAAAAATTTTCCAAGTCTAACTTTTCAGTGCAATCATAACAACAAAATTCTATCTTTCACTAATTACTGTATTTGAGAATAATCAAACATTTCACTTTACAGCTTTTCTATACAAATATGATTAAAACAATATCCATCCATATTTAATACTGTTATAAACATATCCAGGGCAACAAAAACAGTGTTGTTTTATAGAGTCGTGTGATTTTGCTGAAGGGAATCATAACAATTATAATTCAATGTACTTAAACAAAACAAAACTTAGAGATGGCAGTGGCTAATTTAAAGCTGGTGAGCAAATGACTCCAAGTTCATGCTTAACGGATTTCTTCCAAGCTGGAGTGTGTTCGGTAAAGTTAAGGTCTCTTGTAATCCTCTGGATTGATAATCAATTATAATGAAAACAATCGCTTATAAGTAAAAAAGTAATTTAAAAAGTGCGAAATTCAGTAAGCAGCTTAAGAAGGGTAGTTACGTGGTTGCCGGATAAGACTCATCTAGTCACTTCTTTGTTTCAGTATATTTTTCACCGAATTCATTATTATCCATTTTTTCGAATATACCAAACCTTGCGTCACTCAAAATGGCTTATGTAACGAACCAAATACCTTACAGTTACGATATTTGTACATATTTTTTAAAGGGTAGTTAGCCCTCATCCTACAACATAGGTAGGTTGCCTCTCTTTTATTTCGGGCCACACCTATTGAGGTATCTTCAAAACATGTTTTTTGAACGCATCAACCGTCTCTTGATGTCTCGGAAAACGTTGACGCTAAGAGGTCAATTGGGTTTATTTTTTCGTACGGGAATAAAAAATTCAGGCAATCGTTTGCTTGAAAAAGCATCGTGCCCTAATAACTTTTGTTAGACTCGGTTTATTTTGAAACACCCATACAGTCGACTGGCGTTTACTTTCGAATCCGTGTACCTGTCACGCTGTCATAGACGTGTTTCAAAGCGCCGTTATCGTATTTTTTTTTTTTAATTTTCTCGACCAAATAACACAATTTCTTGCCGAAATTAATATTTTAAGATAAAGTTGTGAGTCGCCGCATTGCAACACTGGGTTTGCCAAATCCCGACATGTAAACAGCAACCTACGTATGATATCATTATTAGTAACTTCTTCTAAGTACAAGAAAGAATAGAAAATGTTTAGCATAGCTGGTAGAGAACATTTATATAAGCTGATCGAGTCCATTGGATTTTATTATTATGGCTTATATGGAAGGTTTGTGAAACTGTGTTTAAATTTCGTAATTTTCTAATCCTGCTAAAATGTCGTTATGAAGTCAAAGTTGGTTAAAATCGGTTAAGTTGTTTGTACTACTTAAAAATTCTTGGTCCCGCGCTGGTTAAATTCTTTAAATATTCTATGTGAACGTCTACTACTTCTACTTACTTAGAAATTTTACATTTCTTACGCCAAATTGGACTATCAAGACTTATGGATTCATCGAATCCAATAAAAGGTTATCAAACATAAACTTTAAATTATTCCAAAAAGTGAGCACTGATTCATTATTGAACTTTGTGCAACGCAGTGACAAAATCATTGTATCAAAGACTCATGCTCTGTCGCAACTGAACATAAATTTCGCACGAAATCAATAACTCATCTAAATGAACTTGCGCACATGCGCATAGAAACCCACATATTCATTTATGGATACTGATTTGACATTTTGGCAAACAGAGTGCCTAAATCCACGAGTTAGTTAGGGTCTCCTACAGTTCATTCATAGTTCAGTTGATATTTGTGCATGTAGAAATACGTGAATTATACCTAGATTGTCTACACCTGTACATATGTATATGCGCATGAACACCAGTGAGTTGTTCAATGTTGCTCAAATACTGATAATCAATATCACATCTATAGTTACGTGTGCATGTATGTATTTTTTTAATAATACATATTCACAATAACCTCTTGTATTGTTCGCAGTCAGAATTGGCCAAATAAGTATAAGGTTTTGATAGTGAATGAAATTGAAAGTTGCTCATGCGCACAAGTATTACTCCAATTATTATGGTATGCAATATATAAGTCCATAAAAGCTCATTCCAAAATATTGTAAACACATTTATTTGCACATACTCGTAGATCACTGCTTCAATTATACTTGTATGTTTTAGTATATGTCTGTAGGTATGTACTGTAGTATGTGCTTTATTATGTATGCTTGCAGCAGCTTTGTGCGTAAAACGCTTTTGGTCATACACAAATGTTGTATTTTAATGAAATCCGAAGGAGTCGCTTGTTAGCCTCATATCTCTTAAGCTAACAAGTTACACGCACTACAAGTACATTTTGTTTACACAAAGAGTGGTCTTAAACAGACGCGTTTTCATTTAAGAAAACCCGTTGTACATTCAGTATCCTCAGTTTATTGACTTAAAGAGCATTAGGTTGCCAAATGTATTTGTGTGTTGATCGAATTACTGTTTAATTATCTATTTTATTCACCTTTTTGGTGTGAACATGGTCTATGTTCAAGTATTTATCAGATAAAAAAAACATGTTCTAAACTATATATGATACCTAGATATATGTATATAAATAAATATATATTTACATACACTATATATGTACATATGTATGTGCGGTCGCTACCTACAAATTTCGAAATCAATAACTAAGCAAAACAAGTAAGACAGGGCTAACGAACATTTTATATTCTTGCAATTTTGAAGAATCAAAGGCAGGAAAATATTTTAAGGTGTAAAATGTCAACTTTATATATGCATATACTATATATAACTCATACGAGTACACTGACAGACACATAAGGTTTGTTAGAAAACCGAAAATCATTTTATGTAGGATGTGGAATTTGGGGTATTATGGACCCGATTTTAGCTATTTCTTCGCAATGCCACATACTAAACAAGTAAAGTCAACCGGATGTTCGGAAATCCTGACATTAGTTATATAGGGGCTAAGTCAAGTTTTCGCTTAAATTTATCTATTTTAGGCGCAAAGATATACTGTTATGAATTAAAAATCTTATTTCATTTTCATTGAGATAATTCACCTATTGCGGTATAAAGTCACCCGGATGTTCGAAAATCTTTATATTAGGTAAATGGGAGCTAAGGGGTATATGTCGGTATTTAGGGTCTTGAACACTTTTTGTTGGAATTGAAATTTTTGTTCATAAGGTGGCATACACTAAGGGATTTTTTTCGTGCAAAGTTTTATTCCGTTATATTAATTACTTCTTGATTTGTGTACTGGAAAGTGAAGGAATCATGTGGAATTTAAAAATTTATATGGGAAGAAGGTGTGTTTTTTGTTACATAAGGATATAAAGAGAATTTAACGTATTAAATTCCCCGCCCCGAGATCTAGGATCCAGGAGCGTATGGTAATGGAAACGTGTCAGCTTCGCTACCTTCAAATGCGATCGTGGAAAAATATGTTAGTGTGCATCCTACTAGAAACTTGAAGCCTGATATTACAAAAGTATTTTAACTAGGATTACCTTATGAAAGCTTTTCTTAAGCCTAGTTTTGAGTTCAGACGAGCAGCCGAAATCTAGCCATGGTTTGTGAGCCTATTATATATTTTATTGGCTTGTTTCTTGAGGATGGAGGTCAGTATGGTTATCCTTCTCCAATGACAAATGAAGACCAATATCGTATTGGCATTAATCTAATTTTGGGGTGTGGTTGCTTTAAATTTAGTTTTTATTCTAGCAACATATTGCGGCAGAGTATATTATTGTAGTTCACCTAACGGTTGTTTTAATCACCGAAAACTAGTAGAGATAGATATGCGATAACTTGATTAAAATTGAGATATCTTGATGAAACTCGGTGCACAGTTTGGCATATGTTAGTTGGTATTGCAGGTGGGTAGAATCGGACTATATCCACCCATATATGCATATGCATATATGGTTGGACTTTGTTTTAATGTGGGCGTACTCCCACAATCTTTTTCTTCTCCTTCTTTACTGGCGTAGACATTGCTTATCCAGTTATAGCCGAGTTAGCAACACCGAGCCAGTTGTTTCTTCTCTTCTTTTCGCTATTTGGCGCAAATTCGAGTCAGATCCTTCTCCACTTGATCTGTTCAACGGAGGTCTTCCTCTTCCTCTGCTTCCACCGGAGGGTACTGAATCGAAAACCTTCAAAGTTGCAGTATTATTTTCCATTCGAACAACATGACCTAGCCAGCGCAGCCGCTGTCTCTTGATACGCTGAGTGATGTGAATGTCGCTCTATATCTCGTACAGCTCATCGTTCCATCAACCGCGGTATTCGTCGTTGCCAATACGCAAAAGATCTTAAATATTTATTGAGGCCATTGATATCAATATAATTGGCGTGTGCCAGCAGATATAAACTCTTATAGAAAAGTGTACCTTCTCTACTTAGCACTGCAGTTTGTATTATTTTCTCCTGCAATACACTTACACCCCTGTATTAGCTTTGCAAGAATACTTGGAATACCAAGTTCATGAGTATGTTCCGGTCTTAAAACCTTCCTTTAGTCGTCGCATCTTTTTGTAGAATTTCGGCTCCTTTATTTTTATCCCCTGAACAGGGTATATGAAGTTTGTCACGGATTGTCAAAAAAGTCTTGCGGTATTTTTATTGAATTTTTTTTTATTGAAATTGAAATGAATTTTTGATGACTCATGCCCAGCTCTTGACCGATGCTACGGCTGCTACTATGCCGGTCTCTTTCGACCAATTCAGCGATTTTATCGCAGAATGAAAACGTTGAAACCATCGTTGTGCGGTGGAAATGGAAACTGTATCGGGTCCATAAACTGCACAAATTTTATTGGCGGCTTGAGATGCATTTTTGCCTTTATCGTAGTAGTACCGTAGAATTTGCCGCATTTTCTCTTTATTTTGCTCCATGTTTGCGACGCTATAACTCACGAACGACTTAAAAGAAACGACAATCAATCAAACACGTGTTAGCGCGTGAAATGAGCTTTCCAAAAAGGTATAGCATGATCCGATGCGACGAATAAAACTAGAACTACGCGCTTTCAGCGCCAACTAGCGAAAATACCGCAAGACTTTTTTGACAACCAATATAAATAATCAGTATGTTGAACTGAGTCGATTTAGCCATGTCCGTCTGTCTGTCTGTCCGTCCGTCTGTCCGTCTGTCTGTATACATACGAACTAGTCTATCAGTTTTTAAGATATGGTTTGGAATCTTCTAAACGTCATTTTCTCTCCAAAAAGCTGCTTATTTGTCGGAACTGCCGATATCGAACCACTATAGCATATAGCCGCCATACAAACTGAACGATCGGAATCTAGTGCTGGTATGGAAAACTTATGCTTTTGACAAGATATATTCACGAAATTTGGTATAGATTATTTTCTAAGGCAACAATGTAATCTCCGAAGAAATTGTTCAGATCGGTTAACTATAGCATATACCTGCCACACAAAATGAATGATCGGAATCAAATGCTTGCATGGGAAACTTCCTCATTTAACGATATGTATATCTTCACGAAATTTGGTATGAGTTATTGTTCATAGAAATAAGGTGATGCCGGAAGAAATTGTTCAGATCGGCTTACTTTAGCATATAGTTGCATACAAACCGAACGATCGAATTCAAGGGCTTGTATGGGAAAAATTGCAAGCTTGAAATATCGTCACACATTTCCATATGCCAAGTTGCTGATGAGAGGAGTGCAAGTCGAGTGAAGACCCGTATTTAGGGCCCCTACGAAGCCGATCAGTCTCAATCCATTTAGAGATGTTTCATCATGGAGGTTGAATTTACCTAATGTTGTGCCAAAGATACCTTCTTTGCTCACCTGGCATTAAAATCGCCAAACACTATTTTTACATCATGGAGGGGGCAGCCGCTCATAAGAGGCATCTGGTGTTATCGTCCTTCTCTTCAGTCGGGGCGTGGATGCAGACTGTGGCTAGACGTACATGTACTGAAGTGAAAGACAGGACTCGACGACTGAGTCTATCCCCCACCACAAATCACACATTGAACTTGCGCTTCTTTATATGGCCGCTGTTGTAAATGTTACCAGGACCTACTTGTCTCCGTCTTGTGATGTCGCCTTTACTTTTACGAGGACATCAAACAGCTGGGTAGCGGCATCTTCCCAATTTAGGGACCGGACGTTCCAGGTGCATGCCCTTAAATCATAGTCCTTATTACGGTTGAAGTCTCGTCATCAAAAGAGGGGTCTTTTATAAGAGGCTGTCGTTTCTTTTTCATTGGGAGTGGTTTCCCAGCGCACAACCTCCCACATTACAATGCGAAAATGGGCGAAATCAGATAAAAACAACCCCCAAATCAGATAAAGGATATATGGCTTCTAGTTATAATTGCACATTTTTTACAGAAAATATCGGCCAACCTGTCAGATATAATATTGAAATTTAAAAAGAATTTTTCTCGGCTTTGATCCGTTTAACAAACGTGTGAATTTAGTATTTTCTTACTTGATCCCATTTAATAAATTAGCATAGATGGAAGAATGGATCATATATTCGTTGTATCGTTGATGTAGGTAAATTAGAGTAAAACGCGTCTGATCATACACCCAATTTTTTAATATTTATAACAATCAAGTTAAGCGTTTTTACAATAATACTAGGCTTAAATCCTCATAATTTATCATACAATAGACCGTTAGTTCGGACTTGTTCGGCGTCCATTGTACAACATACTCGTAAATTTCTGAATTATATCGTATTTCTTTCCGACATCTGCGCATATTTTCTTTGTTACTTTTCAATTAGTGAAAGCTCGAGGTGCTACGAATCGTATACTACTGTACAATGAAAGGGGAGTCGTTACACTATTTGCAAGCGTATTTGTTGCATTATTTTGACAACGGTGCACATCCGTTGTCGTCATCACACCATCGCCGCCATAGTTGTTGTTGTTGTTGTTGTTGTCTTGTTAAAATGCTAACTTAATCTCGATACACTTTGACTGCTGGCAGCTAACACACAATCGCCGCCGTTAGGAAAGAGAAAACATTGAGTGCTCAAAATGTGAGGCGAAATAAGAAATAAGTCGAAAAAAGTTCGTCAACTTGTTGTGTCGGCGGAGCTGTAAGCGAAGTTGAAATAAGGTGGCGGCACACTTAGCCGACACGTACATTCGTCCGCACACAAACACACTGCCGACTCTCGTACACTACCTTCCTTTGCCTCGCCTTTGAGACTAAAGTCGGTTGGACCTCGAGTTGCAGCAATAGCTGGGGCTCATCGACATATTACCCACAAAAATAATGACGCTGTGCATTTTAACTCAGTATGAGTATATGTATGTGCCTTATAGATATGTTTTATTTCGGCTTGTCATAAAGTAATCATGCCGGACGCGTAACTGCTCTTTTTTGGCCGATGTGTGCGCTTAAAATCACTTCTACGAGCTCTGAGGCTGCTTTCCAAGTCGCTGTCTTGTAATTGCTGGTGCAACGAATAAATTTACATGGACTGTTAGACGCTCAAGTACACAAGTATATTTACTAAATACGTATAATTCAAACTGCAAAGAGTTTTCGTGTAAGTATGTCACATGATCTGCATGCGCCAGAAAAAGTTATTCTTCTCTTAGCAGTGAAACAATTAAAAGTAAAAAGTTGCATAGTAAAAAGTATGATATAAGTCACTAAAAATATGGTAGAAGAAAATATCTGCTTTATTTTCAACATAGCTAATGCTGTACAAACTCTCCCTCAACATAGACACTACACTGTTGGGGTTGTGACAGCACATTCTGTGAGTAGAATCTCAAAAATCTGCAAGAAAGTCTTGCAGCTGACATTCGGAGTTGTTTAAGCGCTGCTTGGCCTACTCGAGTATTTAACAATTTCAGGCATGTGGTTGCTGAGCACACATATGTACGTGGATACATCGTTGTCGGAAGACCCATAAGCCAAATTTTGTAATTTTCTTGTATAATAAGACCGAGCAGTGGATCGAACACACTATAATCATTGTCGAGATTTTAACAACAGTAAAATTCTACCTAACTTCTGGCATATCCACATACTCTCTCATATCGAATTCTTCAATTTCATGACAAGAGAGCAATGCACAAAGTCATATATTATGATTTACAGATTTAAATTCTGAAAAAATGCAATTGAGGTACTTCAAGATCCATGCTTTATATCTGATGGACAGAATCGTGGTTTCACCATAAGGATCTTACAATGTTTGACGGCTTCGGCTTAAATGTGTATCATAAGTCCATAAAAACAAATATGTAATTCAAATAATTCAACAAGAAAGTATAAACTCTCAGCATTTTCATTGACCAAAGAACTTTTGAGTAGAAAATTTAACAACAGGGTGTGAAGGTGGCTCTCTTCTTTGGTGGCAAACATCAAGATGTATAGACGTCTCTTAAATGGGAAGAGGAGGAAGAGTTAAGCGCCTTTTATATATTACATAATTTACAAAGTTTCAAGCTTTTGGTTTCTTGGGAGTTCGATTCTAGCGTTTCTCAAAAGTTGCCTTTATATGTATGTACATATGTATGTATGTAAAAAATTCGGCTATACTAGCCGTAATGTAGCTTCAGAGTGCGGGATGCCGAAAAGGCATTTTTATTTTTTTGCTGCTAGGATCAAAAATTATAAAAGTAAAAAAAATGTTTTGCTCCGACCTCATCCCACATTTGTTCAGTATGTATATACATACATAGATATGTTTTTATAATTCACCCAGCAGTAAAATTGGGAACAAACTTATGAACTGGTCGCTTCGATATTTAACAGTTATATCTATACTTTCACTTTGGGAATACATGACCCTTTTAAGCAGTGATTTCGATACTTAAGAAGTTTTGACCCTTTTGAGGTAAATATATAATTAATTTTCAAGCTTGCTATCGGAAAAAATGTTGGCACGAATTGTTTATTTAGTTCGGTAATTCTTGACATTCGCTCAAACTTTACTATGAAACCAAATTAATTTTTAAATCGCTGGTTTCGTATTCGAGCGGGGTGAGGCCCTCAGCAGCTTCCATTGATGGATTAATGTTAATGTCATCACCACACGAATTAAGGACAAAAATCAGATTTTTTTGCTAAAATAACGACAAATATTTATCACAAAAGGGATGAAAAAGAGGGCATTTTGAAAATTTAATATCCGTTGTGGACCCTGAGACGACTGAATCCTAAAATCATATTCATAGAAGAAGTTGAGCAGGAAGTTTGTTTGATTCTAATAGGCGTAGAATGGTATTTCTTCGGAAAGAAGTAATACCGTGATATACAGAATACTGCACCATAACGGTACATATCTAGTTAGCAATACTGTATTAAAAGTGTATAATGTAAGAGAAATCTTATATCGTCATAGTTGTTGTTGGTGTGCATTTTTGTTAGCTGGCGAATAACTGAGCATGTTGCTTGGCTATGTACTCGTATGTATGCAAGCCATTCGATGTTCACCTCGCTGAGCCATGTTGTTGAACCAACGTTATTATTGTTGTTGTGTTATTTTTGCTCGTGTGTTGCCTAAGATGCATAATAATTTATGATCGCGTCCAAGATGTGGGTTAATCGTGTACTAGGCTAAGTTTGAAATTTTTTGTAGGAGATTTATTTTTCCTTTACGTGGAGCTATTCATGATTGTATTCATCCACTCTCGACGGCGCTGCTGCTACAGTTAGGCACTGATTTTTGACTCTGCACAACGTAATCGTACCGTACATAGATATTTTTATACCCTGATCAGGGTATATTAAATTTGATCGGAAAGCGTCGGAGACTCTATGAAATATATAGTATATACATATAAATCTTCAGCATTAATAGCTGAGCCTATTTAGCAGTCTGGCTGTCTGTATATACGCGAACTAGACCCTCAGTTTCTGAGATATCGATCTGAAATTTTGCACACGTCCTTTTCTACCCATGAAACTGCTGATTTGTCCGAATCGCCCATATTGAACCATTATATGCTATAAAAGCTGTTATGCAATCTGAACGATCGGAATCAATTACCTGCATGGAAAACTTCTTAATTTTACGAGATATCTTCACAACATTTGGCATGAGCTCTTGCCGGAATCAGTTATATAATATCCGAAGAAATTGTGCAGATCGAAACACCATAGCATATAACAGCCAAGCAAACTGAACGAGTGGAATCGATTTCTTGTAAGGAACCTTTTGTATTTATGAAGGGTACTTAGCTTCAGCGCTACCGAAGTTAAACGTTTTTTTCTTGTTTAATATACATATTTCTATATATATGTACATACTTAATACAAGCAGTTGAGCAATTTCCGATTTTCCTTTATTTAAATTTATTTAGTTAATATGTTCTGGTGAAATTCGTCAGTCTTCATACTAATCTCTGGCACATTGCTGCTAAAAAATCTTAAAATTGTCGAGCCAATGTGCCTTTTAGTCCTCTGAGCTCTTAGAAACCCATCAAATAGTCAGAAATTTAATTAATTAAACTTCGCTACCGGATTTCAACATTGTTTCACACTTAGCCATTTGCAAACAAACTATAAAACTACTACGTCCGCACTGCATCAGCTCAATATTTACATCCCCGTCGACTTGTTGATTTGTGCACTTAGGCACAAACGCATGCGCACACGCACACAAAAGTGGAAAAAAGCAAAGAAAGTGGAAGGTAGTTAAATGTTTAGGGCATTTTATGTTTACATTTGCCGTACAAACATAGGAGCACACTCAAGCATTTTTGATAGTTCCGCCAGTGAGCAAGTCGTCCGTCTTTACGACCCTAACAATGCAACAAAATCGCCTCTGCCTACAATGTTAATTGTTCTTAATGCATGCGACTAATTTCTAATTCCCCCAACAACAGCTAACATTTGCAGCGCTCTTGCCGATCTTTATCGCACGTGTATATAAGCGTATATTGCGTCGGCAGCTTCTGTGGGCCGTTTGATATTTGCTTACTGCGGAAAATTGTTTGCTGTAAAAATTCACATCCTCTCGCTATTGCGTTGCGCAATTGGCGGCGACTACTTGCTCGCCTAATCGTCTAATCCGACTTTGTTGGCGGCTGCTACCGTTCTTGGAAACGAATATTTCAAAGACCACCGGCTGTGTTTCGTTTTATTAGCGGCAGGATTTTTACTTAATGAGTGCATCAGTTGAATTACGATTGCACTTAATGCCCCGCTTTTCATGAAAAACAATATGCCGCGACAGCGCTGCATTTAAATATTAACAGCTGAATATTAAGCGGGAATATTACCTTACATTAAAAATTAAAAACCGAAGCGAAGATAATAACTTTGTGAATTATTTGCTGCCTTTGACGACAAACGAATTATTCGCAAGTATTCTTTGATACAATGAAAAGACACAATAAAAGTCAAACAAAATATAATCGAAAAGATATGACTTTCTGAATGTTTCTATTTTTAATACATACAAGTTTTTGATGTCAAATGTAATGTTACATATATGCGTTTCCCAAGTCAGCCGATATATGGATGAGCGTAGTCTCGCCAATTTAAGGGAATAAATTTAGTTCTGTCAGTTCCTTGACATTTTCTTATTCCACTTCGCTGACTATTTTTAGAAACTGTCTTAAAATTTGGTTCGGCGATTAAGCTTATCTTTTGTTGAATGGGTGATTAAGGTCGTGCGATTAAACCCGTTGGACTGTTTTTTCGCTTAACCTAAATTATTAAAAGTTGAGTGGCTAATCGGACGAAGGTCAAACCTATCAATATATAACAAATAAATTTTACCATACACAAACAAACATAATATCCGAAGAAACTACGGGTTACGCCAATGACGAAGCAAACATATTATTTAACGTTTCCAAAATATGGTGCTAAGAGGCATTTTTCTTCCTGGTACATCAAAAGCGCCAAATTTATCGTGACCTGAAGTTATATATGAAATATGAACAAAGAATTTGTCTCAAATTTTGTATTTCTAACCAAATTTCGTTTGTGAAGTAGTTGCGAATGTGCGAATGTTGGAAAAGGCGGAGAGCATTACTCTGCCGATGAAACATGGGTTTATAACTTTGACATGCAAACAAGTCAACAATCATCAGAATGGAGCCGCTCAAAAATCAAGGTTAGGTTAGGTTAGGTTAGAAGGCTGATCAGAGGTCGCACGTGGACTGAAAAATATAGTCCTTTGTGAAGCCATTGAAAATAAGAACTCCCGTGTTCGGACTTACAGATCGGCATAACGCTTAGTAGGCAATACAAATTTGCAAAGGCGCTTAACTTTAACACCCGCCAGTTCGGTAGGATGTCTGAAGGTATGTGCCCCCAAGTGTCTGAGTCTTGACATCCCAAACGCGGGACAGTCAAGAAGGAAGTGCTGGTTTGCTTCTTCCGCATCTTCTTCCTAACAACTTCTGCATACGGCGTCCGGCAAGATTCCCAATATTACAGCATGTATGAAAATAGGGCAGTGGACTGTTAAGAGTCCCACTACTAATGAGAGGCTAGCCTTACTGAGGGCAAAGAGATCGCTAGATCTCCTATCTTGGGCTTTTGCGACTGCGCAAGTATCGATGCTGGCCCAGCGTTGGCAAAGCATCCGCGAGGGTGCCTTTCCTTGCTAACTCATCAGCTTTGCAATTACCTGCGATTCCGCTGTGGCCCGGCACTCATACCAGTCTTATAATAAATATTCTCGTTGCTAGAGATAGCGACCCTACACACTCTTAGATCAACCCTAAACGCAATGTAAACGCTAGTATCGCCGCTCTGCTATCTGCGTGAATGGTTACTTTTCTGAGGATGGACACTCTCCGGAATAGCAAATCTGCTGCTACCTTGATGGCTGCAACCTCAGCCTAAAAAACACTGCAATAGTCGGGAACTGGAGTTAACAGAGAGCTCCTGACAGTAAACCCCTCCACCAACCTTCCCCCCAAGCTTTCAGAGGACCACTTTCGGTGAGAGGCTCTTCTACAGAAGTAAAGGGCAATCGAAGCCTTTTCAGCTCTCATCTCGATGTTCTATGAAAGCATCTTATCCAGGATGAGTCCTAAATATTTCACTTTATCCACCGGTTGCAGGCGATTACGTCCCACTTCTACTGAATAAAACCATTTCTGTTTTATTTGCGTCGAGGACTCGTGACAGCCCTCCATAGTTCCATAGTTCACCATAGAGGTTTTCCTCTGCCCTTCGGTGTTTTCAGGAGCTCTCCCGTTCATTATTGCACGCCGAGCTGAAGACTTCAACCCAACCATCCACCACATCGGTGGTGGTCAACGCGTCCACCCCCGGTGCGGGTGGGAGAGTTTGCCGAAGCCTCCTGCCGTAGCCTTCTCAATCTGTGTTCCTTCTCTGACTAGACTAAACCTGATATATCAAGGTGATTATCATTGTTTTTTTTTTGAGACTCGTGGCTTGGTGCATTTTGAATTTGATAATGGACCATCGCATCGACCCACGATTGTGATTGAATTTAAAGCCAAAACCGCAATGAATACCATCGATCAACCACCGCATTCATCAGATTTGATTCCGTGTGATTTGTTTTTGTTCCGCTAACTTAAATTTCCGATGCCGACGATATTGATATCATCGGCCTCAACACCCTCGCCGTTAGTTCTGCTTTCTCTAGGCTGGACAAGGAAGCACAGAAAATGGGTCTGGTAGTGAACGAGGGCAAAACGATATATCTCCTGTCATCAAACAAACAGTCGTCGCACTCGCGACTTGGCTCTCACGTCACTGTTGACAGTCATAACTTTGAAGTTGTAGATAATTTTGTCTATTTAGGAACCAGCATTAACACCACTAATAATGTCAGCCTGGAAATCCAACGCAGGATTGCTCTTGCCAACAGGTGCTACTTCGGACTGAGTAGGCAATTGAAAAGTAAAGTCCTCTCTCGACGAACAAAAGCTAAACTCTATAAGTCGCTCATAATTCCCGTTCTGCTATATGGTGCAGAGGCTTGGGCGATGACAGCAACCGATGAGTCGACGTTACGAGTTTTCGAGAGAAAAATTCTGCGAAAGATTTATGGTCCTTTGCGCATTGGCCACGGCGAATATCGTATCCGATGGAACGATGAGCTGTACGAGATATACGACGACATTGACATAGTTCAGCGAATTAAAAGACAGCGGCTACGCTGGCTAGGTCATGTTGTCCGGATGGATGAAAACACTCCAGCTCAGAAAGTATTCGACGCAGTACCCGCCGGGGGAAGCAGAGGAAGAGGAAGACCTCCACTCCGTTGGAAGGACCAAGTGGAGAAGGACCTGGCTTCGCTTGGAATATCCAATTGGCGCCACGTAGCGAAAAGAAGAAACGACTGGCGCGCTGTTGTTAACTCGGCTATAATCGCGTTAGCGGTGTCTACGCCAATTAAGAAGAAGAAGAACTTAAATTTCCGCTTGGTGGAACCCGTTTTCAGTCCATAGCAGAGATAAAACAAAATTCCCTGAAGGAGCTGACTAGAAAAATCGTTGAAATACGTGTATTACAGGGGATTATTTTGGAAGCGAAACAATAAATATTGATAAATAGTTAAATATTTTGCATTTTATTTACAAACTCTGGGTACTTTCTTGTCACATATAAGTATCAGTAAATTTGCCTAAGCAAAAATGAATATATAATATACAATTTACATTGATAAAAATAATTCTGTCAAAATAAAGAAAAGTTAAGCTGATCCATTCTTCTCTGGAAATTTTGAGCAAAAAGTAGGTGCCCGTTCCTGTGAAAACAAATGAAGAAGTTACGTTCACCCATAATCCTCAATGTATTATTTAAAATTTAAATACATATCAAAAAATTCTCAGAAAGTTCCATCAAAGGTTTTGTTGTAGTTTCAAATTGAAAGCAAGATCATTTTATCCCGGGGTTTTTTTTTAAATAGTTATTGAATGAAAAATTTAAAAAAATTCCACGAAGAACGAGTATCTAGTACAAAGTAAATTCAATGTGCGTTCAATTCTTGGATTCCTGATTCTTTTGTATCGTAATGGGCTATGTTTGGCCCTCTCCATATGAATGATTTCCTCAATTGTTCTTTTAAATGAAATTATCATCTATATTTCCTAATCGTACTAGTTCATGTGTTAGTAAAAGTTTTAAAAAAGTTGAAGTTATTATGTACACATTTATTTGCGTTGAAGCAGCTGAGGGACTTCCTTTTTTTCTAGAAGAATCCCTTCTTTTATGAATTTCCTATTAACTAAGTTCAATTATTAGTACTAATATAAGAATAAGATATCTTATCAACTATTTATTTAAATATTCTAAAAATTTTATGGGACACTATGGGAATTCGCGTTATTATACCTACATGAATTGTAATACTAAAACCAAAAATTGAATCAAATAGTCAACTTATATATCCCTATAAGAGTTGGAATATTTCTATTTGGTAGCAGGTATCGCGTAAAAGCGTTTCAGACCTGGAGTATTGGCATCCAACGAATCGTCTTGGTGAGCGTTGTCTCTTTTTTTTTTTAACTGAGACTGTGCCGCAATGTATTTCCCAAAGCTTAGTGTGAATCGCGTTTTGATAATTACGCAGATAATATATAGAATGAGGCCCGTGAAATACATAAATCTTACCTTTATACCAAATAGAAATGTTTGTCCAATTTAACGCTTTGTTGCGAATGAAATGCGAATTGCATATTACTTTTTTAAAATCATTACTTCACCAAGGCTTAGAGCTTTAGCCGTAAAACTAATAAAAATGATATCTGCATGTCGAAACGCTCATAAGTTACTCGCACCATAGTAATCTGCCACACAGTTGCTCCTTAGCAAGTGAAACAAGATTTCTACACCCTGTAGGAAAATGAACATATGTAAATGTGTCTATGGCAATAAAAGCTTTCATTGAGAAGCTTTTGTAATTGTAAGTTCTTTAAGGGGTCAGTAGGGTAATCTTTCAAAATTTTTTTTTTTTGGATTTTCTGCTCCCTTATACCCTTAGAATTAATGCAGAAACCACTTTACCATTGGAAGGTTTCGAAAAAGGCCCAAAAATAATAATACCGCTCGACGTTCGGAACGCTCGGAGTGCACACCTCAAACTTTAAACGCGTTTTTCACAAAACACACTTTTTTTAAACTGGCGGACTCGATTCCGGTCGAACTATTCAACCGATTTGCTTAATTTTTTTTAAATGCTACTAGATTAATAATTTTTTATAATTTATTGACAATGTTATGACAAAATTTATGTAAAAAAACATGGGGAAAAATTAAAAAAAAAAGTTAATTACTTTTTTATTTATCAACATTTTTTCATGATTCTAGTAGGGACGATAACCATTCACGTACTATTTTAAGAATAAATTGGGTTTTTGTGTTTCAGTTGATCCAAACATGACAAATCGTGTCCGCCAGTGATAAAACGCATCTCATTCATCCAGCCATTTCTCCTACAGATGTCATCAAAAAATTCCGAAAAAATTTGTTTATACACTCCACGATATGCATACCTCATGATATATGTATGAAAAAAGTTCCATTGTAGAATAAAAATTTCTAAAAAAATGTAAAAAAAACAGTTGCTTTTATAGTTACATCTCAGTTGTATATTTTAAGAGGAAGGAGTGGAATTGGCCTCTAAAGAGACTATTGGATGGTTATAAGTTCGCACAGCTCATTGTTCCATCTTATGCTCACCAATTCAAATTCACTAACGCTTGTAATATACCCATAAGGTAAAATGAGGGAGTCCACAAAACTGCGAACGAGGTTGTAGTACCATTCTAATGGATGAAAGAATTATGTCTTACGATATGGGAAAGATATACATATTCAGAGCTTTCTAAGCGCGGAACTGCTGGACAACATTCCTGCTGGAAATTCATTTGAGGCGAACATATACATATGTACATAAAACTATATGCTTTACCGTGAACATTTGTCTATACGCTTGGTGCTGGACGCATCACAAACAACTGCTTATGCTTTCCGCGCCGAAGCTTCTCAAGCTGTCCCAACCGTGCTTTTATTCAGCGGCTCAGCATTGTTCGCCACCGTATGTAGATAATAAAATAATTTTACGACTTTTTGCCCGCTCAACATGCAATTTTTAATGGGCCTCACTGTCAGTTCATCAACGGGCGTGTTGAAGCGCATAGGTGCACAGACATTTGGCAAGCGGTAGACAACATTCGGTATGCCAATGTATCATTCAATATCCGTAGACTTTTACCAATATACGGCTGCTACTCGTTTGCAGCCGATTCGAATATCCTTGTAATTTGTTTTCAATTTCTCATTATGACTTCTTGGAATACCGCATCGGCAGTTGTCGGTGGTGGTATTAGCAATAAACAGTGAAATTGAAAGTGAATTCCGTAGGCCAAAATCGAAAAAATATGCTGAAAGTTCGGAAGTTTGGCTGTAGTTTTTAGCAGATTTTTATAGTGTTAAGGACAGTTGCAAATGTCAATTTTACATCGCTGTTATATTGGACTCACTAGCAGGAAGTTTAGATTTTATGATGAAACTTTCGGCATATACTTCATCTAGGTGCGAAATAGAGCAATGTTTGCAAGAGGTAGCACCTACGTCACTTACATTTCAGATCTGCTCTCTGAGAGTAATGCAAAATGAAACTATATCTGTAAGTAACTGAAGCAATATTGGATTTTAGCGAGGAATGTCCGGAAACAAGGAAAAGGAAACGTTATCAACAGGTCGAAAGGACGTCGAAGGCAAGAAAATTTAAAAAAAATCCAAGATTTTGGTGACTTTTAAAATAAATAAACATCAAGGAAATTTTGTGGCAGTAAATCTACATGTCTGATTTCTCTAATTCTTGGGGTAAAGCATTCTAACACCATGGTCAATCCGAACTCACAATGGAAGCCAAGATATATAACATACACTAAACAACATTTGAAAGAAGAAAAATCGTTAGCATCGGTTGCTCCGAAGCTAAAAAGGTTTGCATCCATCGGAAATCGTTTTGCTAGTTTTCGCTAGTCACATGTTTTGATATAAACAACCTTCAAGATGAATTAAAGTTACTGGATTTTATGAAGATATCTATCTTTATTTCAATCGGAAGGTTTGAATGGCAGCAGGACGTTCGGAGACTGTTGCGCTGCCTTCGAAAGTAATCTAGAATCACACAAGAACTTCATTTCGATAGCCTATTTTTGTAGCAGCTTTATCCTATAAAAGTCCCCTATCGCTAATTCGGACAAACAAAAAGCTTCTTGGGGAGAAAAGCACGTGTGCAAAATTTTAGATTGACATATAGTCCCTCATTTTTGAGATGTCGATCGTGTTTATACAGACGTCCGGACAGGCAAACGGATAAAAATGACTAAATTGATTTAGCTTCTCAAGTTGATCCTAGAGTCTTTGACGTTTCAAACTTTGAGGTAAACTCAACTGTCTTAAGTTTAAAAATTTTATCTATTCGCAGTCAAGTGGACCAAATAATCTTAGTTTTTTCTTGACGAACTAAATCACTTCATATATTATTTCCGAAAATCATGGCAAAATCTAACGGGAACTTTTTGAGAATGAGATTAAAATAATGTGAAAAATAATATTTATGGATTTTATATAATTGTTTCACATTATAAAGAAGACAACAATCTGAAACGAATCTGAACCAACCTATTAACTGTAGCTGGGACAAGTCATACCGCAATAGAGTTGCACGGTCTCACCCTTCGAAAGTAGAGAAGCATTTGGTTTCACTTGGTGTTTCGAATTTGTTCCAATTTGCAAAACAAAAAAGGAAAATCATGACACTTGCAGTAAGAAAAATCAATATTTTGATTTTCCATCAATTACGCTAATTGCTTATGGTCGCTTTTATCTGCTAATAAGCAATTTGCATACAAATTCGCTTTTTTATTATTTCGGTGATAAACAAAAACAAAAATTGGCTGAGTAGTACCATTTGTCACCTCCAATGCACCTAGTATGCCAAACATGGCTTGAAGTAAAATGAAATAAGTTGTAGCAGCAGCCTACGGATCGGTGCGCCAGCAGCCTCATCGTCGTTTATGGCAACCGTGGTGGCGGCATTAACGGCGCCCAGCGGCGATCGAATGTTTACCTCGGTCAAATAATTTAAATGGAAGTGTGCATTTGTGCGCGTCGCGTCTACCGCGCAACGTCAGTCAGTCAGGTGCTTGATTGGCCGACGGAATGACTGTACGCTGACGATGGATGATCGTTTCGGCTGTTTCGCGCCTTGTCGGGCGGGTGTTGCATAGCGCCTAATTGGCATTATGAAATTAATACTACAAATGCAAAAATAGAAGGTTCGCGCCAACGAGCAGCAAACAACATCCGAAATGCAATTGAAATTGCACTGAACTGACAGCGGTTTGGAGCGCGTTGCGCAGGTAGCGCGCGTCGTATGCGCGTGCGCGCTGTTAATGGCTGCGTGTGGGAATTGAAAATTGGTTTTGGGTATTGTGAAACGCTTATGCCGCATTAAGTGCGATTATGGGTAGCCAATAAGCAAAGCAAGAAGCATACACTGCTGGTCGCCTAAATCCAGTGGAACAATAGTGCCAACAGCAACAGTTGCCGCTACAGTAGCCGCCATATGCGTTCGCCGAGCGGTGTGAGGCAGTGGCACGCAAAGTGTCTATTAGGTACCAGTGTTCGGTATCTTGTCACCGTGCAACTACCGCAGCCCGCTTGCTTGTCGCACACGCTGTTGCCGTTGCTATTGCTGCTGTTGTTGTTGTTAGTGTTGCTGCTGTGCTCTCCGCATGCAGTCTTAGCAACAATTTTTACGAATTACCTGTTAATTTCTGACACTTCATAGATGCGCAGATAACATTTGATTTGGCTAGTTGTAATTGTTGTTGTTGTTGCATTAAGTCAGTATTGCTCCTGTTGTAAAGCAGTTTGTTTACGCTTTGCATTTAACTGCTGAATTTATAGTCAGTTAATTGTTGGTGCAGAGTTGACGCGTCCACCGCTATTTGTGTTGGCACCGATTGCAACAATAAGAACAAAATTAATCATTCTTGTTTCTTCAGCATGTACATTTCTGACCTCTTTTCTCGCGCTCCACTTAGCGCCTAGCCAATTAAACGAATTGCTACTTCGAGTTATCATAATTTGTATTTGCGTTCTTCATTTTTATTTGACAACAAAATTGTAAGCGTCTACAACGAACGGAAATCGCTAACAATGTACCGTTTTTAATGAAGACTGGTCAGAATGGCGACGTTTTAGTCGAGAGTACCTTTGGTGGGTAACTAATTTTCTATGAGTCGTGAGTTCAATTACCGTTGCACAGTTATAAATCTAAAATTTCGAATAGCTTAAGGGACTTGCAGTGTAGATTTTTAAAATTCGATGTCTTTGCAGTATTGGATATGTTATACCTTTAAACACAATATACTAAACTATTAAATCGTATTACCCCTATCGATTGCAACGTTGCGAGGTAGACAGTCTGCTTTCTCTCCACTGCGACACGGCACTCTCCATCGTACCAGCTATTCTTTCGCATTTTCCGAAAACCAACGGTTTCGTTTGCAGCTGTACGTAAGGCGCTTGAAATGCCGTCCCACAGTTCCCTTATACCGAGTTGCTGATGAGTGCTCTCAGATAGCACAGGAGTGAAAGTCGAGTAAAAACCCGTTCGGCTATCTGTTGTGATTGCAGCTTCTCGACGTCGAACTTTCCTTGAGTTTCTTGACTTGCGTGTTTTTTTTGCTGCACTGTGGTCGGTGCATATCTTGGCTGCAACAAGATAGTGGTCCGCACATCTGAAACACTGGAAACAACATAATCGATCTGGTTGGTGGCTTCTCGAATTTTCATATGATTGAATCTAGTACTAGAGATAACCATGTTTCAGCCTCCACCCATTTGGGGATCTTTCATCGTGGAGGCTGAATTTACCGACCGTTGTGCCAAAATTACCTTCTTTGCCTATCCTGGCGTTAAAGATGCAAAGTACGATTTTGACATGGTGGCATCTTTGGTCAGATCGTCCTTCTCTTTCGCCGGGGCGTATGCGCAAATCAGCGATATGTTGAAGAACTTCGCTTTGATGCGGATTGCGGCGTTCATTAACAGGGGTGAATGCCAGAACTCGGCGACGGAGTCTCTTACCACCACGGATCCCACACCGAATTTGCGCTCCTTTATATGGCCTCTGCAGTAAATGCCACAAAGACCTACTTGTCCCAGTTCTTGTCCCGTCACACTTCTTTGACGGCGGTGATGTCAGCTCTTACTTTTACGAAGACATCAACCAGCTGGACAGCGATATCTTCCCAAATAAGGTACCGTACATTCCAGGTGCTTGCCCTTAAATCGTAATTCTTATTTTCCAGGATCGGCATCTAATGGGGGGTTTCTCATTAGAGGTTGTTGTTTCTTTTTCATTTTTCAAATTTCGATCATTTTTTTGGCAGATCAAAAACGAACAAATTTTTGGATAAAATTCAACTTTGGAAATTTTTAATATTTTTTAGTCGACTATATCTTTTGTGCTTTCTGCGGGGGTCTTTTAGACATGTGGTTTTTAATGACGCAATACTTTTGTCGGAATTGATCTTTTTGACAGCTGTTACTTGATTTATACTGGATTTCTTTTGCATTTGATTGTGAATGACTTGTTTCTTTTTTGTGGGGTTATGTAAATTCGTTGTCTTAGCCCGAGACAATTGACGTCAGGGAAGAGAGTATTTGGTGCGTTACATTCGGTCATAATTGCTACAAAAGGTGGTCGAAAATGAGGCCTCTTAATTAGAATTTTAAAATATTATCTTTATAATAAAGCTAAATTCTTGACTATAACATAAAGTTATATTCGTTTTATTTCTGCTTGCAAGCCAAGTGTTAGTGCCAAAGACACCCTTAATTACACATTTTTTTAGGTTTCGTCAGCGAAGAATGATGGAATCAATGCAACAGTGGAGCACCTTATTTTTGGCACCATCGGAAAATGGGTCTGACTTAAAAAATTTTTAATTTTCTTCTTCCAACAATTTTTGTGTTCTTCAAATATGTTTATATTTACTTATATCCTTAAAATTTGAAAACCCTTGATGCGGTATTATTGTGCTTTAATTCCCAAAAGTTATTTGGGGTAAAGCCAGCCTAGGTTAATAAAAAAGTCAATGACTTTGTGTTTAGATTGAAGTAAATTTAGGTTAATTAAAACAAAATTATTTGTTAAAATTTTGGAAAAAATAATTTTACCTTGCAGAATAGGCTATAATTTCGAAGCGATTAGGTTAAATAGCCTCTGCACTACAACTTTAACAGCGATTATTTCGAAGAAAAAAAAACAATTTTTGGATCAGGCGCTGATGATACTCACCATGTATCCACCTAAAATGACCAGCTATGAAAAACGCATCTTAAATAAGGAGACGGTCCGTCAAATAACTTGCAGCGATGTGACCGAAAATATAGCTTCTATTAAAAATAAAGTAACAAACTTGATCCGACTTAAGCTTAAAAACACGGGTAAGATTATTTCTAAATACTTTTATAAGGCGTCTTTTAAGGTATAAAACATAAGTTTATGTAATTTGATAGTATCACCACACTAGTCGACGAATTTCCGGAAAGACTGCAGAAGTATACTTTACGGTTTAATGTATGTGGGAATTATTGGTGAATGGGCATTAGAAGAAGAGGAGGATTAGAGAAAACGGCAAGGAAAGAAGTAGTTGAACAGCGACAGCCAAAAGTGAAAGACGTGCCCACTAAGTTCCACACCTATTAATAAAACAACATTTATTATATGAACATATTATTATATAAACAATAAACCTACATGTATGTACATAGCTCAAAGAGAACTCACCTCACTTTATCTTTGATAACCTTTGCGCACAGTGTATTTAATTTAGTGCAGGTATATTTCACTCGCTTCTAAAATAGAAAAGTAAACTTCAAGGCTAAAATCACTCAATCAGTTGGGAGACTATTTACCCTTTAATGCTAGCATCTGCACACGAATATGTAAGGCATTTTATAAAGCTCGAGTTTAGAGCTCGTTTACTCGTTTACATATTTATCGTCCTTATGGGGCAACTGTCGGACGCGTCTTTTAATCAAGCCTCCTTGCGTCAGAGTGTAAACGTTTGCGGATATTCTGTATTGTTTTCTTCGCTTTTTTAGGCAACGAAAACAAACAACAACATTAAAACATGCCTTCGGTGATTATAGGTAGCTTATAGTGGTTGTTGTTAGTGGCATTGTCTTTGCTGGAACGAAATGTACGCGCTCGCAATATTTCAAAAGCATTTTAAACGAAAAGCCAGAAAATTACGATGTAATTTTTGTAATTTCTGTAATTGCCTAATTCTGATTAATTTGAATGGGCAGCAACAGCAGCAAGAAAACCGACAAAAACAGTCGCAGCAACAACCAACTGACTGAAGCGAAATCGGCAATGGGGGAAGCAATAAAATTGGAAAAGAACCGAAAGGCAACATGTGTGCAGATCAGCGACTCCAACAAGAATACGGACGCTTGCATCTCTCATATTCACACACACATATGCACAATCGAATATCAGCTTGACAGTCGCGGATGTTAACCGCCAAGCGCTGAACGCAATCTGAGCGCACCCTGAACATGCTGCGTATTTGTGGCCGAATTGAGAGGTCAAAATTAACAACATGCAGCACGAATGTAGTAGCTATCGGGGTTGTCTTCGTTGCACAGTGTCCTTATGCTAAAGTGGTGTGAGCTAGGAGGTATGTTTTTATTTGTGATTTTTCGGAGCGAGCGGGATTCACGTTATGAAATCCAAAGTCAAATCCATGCTTCCAGAAAGCTGATACATAAAACATAAGAGATTTATGTTCTACGAGTATATTCTATTTTGTTTCCATTTGTAGTAAATCATATCAAATAGAAAAACAGAGGGATACAGTGAAAAAACTACTCCAATTAGAAAAAAACCAATTTGATTGAAGGTTAAAAATTGGGGCGAATTGTGGGTTAATATCAGCTTCTCGCAAATACTTAGTAGTGAAATCAGAAGTAAAAAATTATTTAAATTATATTCCTAAAATGTAAATTTCTTTATCAAAATTAGCCAGGTTTGCCAAAAAAGTAAAGCCAAACATCTACTAAGGATAGTGGACACAGATCGGGTTATTTATAATACATATAATTATCTAATTTGTTTTTTTTTTATTTATTTAATAAATATGCCCATAAGGACTACTTTACTCATGGTCATAGGAAAGCTTACATTTTTCCAAATTATTTGTTGCTGTTTTATGCATCCATCATACCGTAATGCCCGCAGAAATGTGACTGCCACTGCTGTTGATTTTCATTCCGATTTCGATTTTGATTTTTACATCGTCACTCTTTCTTTATCCCACATACATATATATTTTTTGCGTTCTACTTCTGCGTTCCGCTGTCGCTAGAGAAGCTTGCTAGATTTTACACTACGGAAATACATTAGTTTGAAAAATTACGGTATTTTAGTTCTTATATACTAATATACCCGATCCATTTTAAAGTCAGAAAAAAGTGCTTTGAGTAGGATTTTTTTTTAATTTTATGAGATAGATAAATAATAATAATGCACATTTACAGAATTAATTGTACTTTAATAATCAGTGGGTCTTTTTGAAAATGTTTGGATTTCCTTGATCCGAAAAATGTATGTGGCGGTGAATTAGACTCTCCTGTTCAAAATGGTATAATATCCAAAAACCAAAAAAAGTTAACATCAGGTAATAATGGAAAACTAATCAAAATTTTGCATTTGAACAATTTGGATTTCTGACAAAATAAAGCAGTTTTGGTGAACAAATTTATACCTCAGAGTGGATGAAAAATCGACGTTTTTATCAAAAATATTCCTCTTTTATCAAATATGCCTCAAACGGTTGTGTGAAATTTTTAATCAGTCCAACCTTTTCGGAAAACCCCCGACTCAGAAAATGACTTTGCGGGAAAAATGCGTTTAAAGTGTTGGAACACAAATGCACTAAATTAAAAACAAGCTAAAATTACGCTCATATCTTCGAAACGATTTGCCGGATCAACCTTGAATTTCAGAATATATGTACATTAGATAAATAAACGAAAGATGATGTTTTAAAAATCACAAGTGTTTTTTTAAGTTCACTCTTGACTTAAAAAATACTGCTTTTATCAGCCAGATATTCTGAATCCATATTAATAACTATAAACAAAACATACTGAATCGCTTCTGAAAGTGGCTTCGTATGGACCAAGGCCAACTAAGTATAAAAAGCTTCTTAATTTTGCCAGCAGCAGCAATCCAGCAAACTATGTAAAATACTTTCCTTTCCTCTTTTATGGATCTATATAATGCAGAAATTAAATTCGGGGAAGTTGAAAAAAGTTACAGCTGTTCAAAAATGAGCAGGCAGAATTCCACGCAAGCCCGCAATGAAATTTGTGAAAGTTACGAAGGCGATGCTGCATCAGTTCGTGTAGCACGACAATGGTTCGCTCGCTTCCGTTCTGGAAATATCGAAATTTCGATTTACACTGATGAAAGTTTTACACTGATTTAAGAATGTCTCTTGCGGAAAAATGGCAAAAAGTGGTCGACCAAAATGGTACATATTTGTTTATTTATTTACTATTACAAATATAAAAAAAAAAATAAGTAGAAATTTGATTAGAAACACGAAAGGACTTTTTCGACTACACAATAATATAAAGAATGAAGAAGTCTAAGTCTAATGCAAGGATATATAATAATGTATACGTATTGCTCTGATTTACTATTGTGCTCTGGCCGAATATGCTTGCTTAATTCTGCAAAATGAACAGCCTCCATTTGAGCTTATCTCACACTTCTGGATGCCGACTTAAGGTCTGATTCATAATTTGTTTGGATTTATCAAAAAGAAAAAACGTGCTCATATCGGACACAATACTGAATCGCATTCACATGAGTTATCTATCCACGCGTATGTAAGTGTATGAGAGCGTGTCTTCTGGAAGTGCGCTTAGCAGAAAAGCTGAGCCAGCGAATTATTTGCTTACTGTTGCTGCTGCACACATGCCTGCGTCGCTGCTTAGCTCACAATCAACCGGCCGACCGGTTAGAATTGGCTTAAATTTTGTGGTCAACGAGTGCGCACAATTGCTCTTTGGCTGCGCCAAATTAACACGCTGTCAGTTGCGGATTATTCTGCTTCTTCTAGGCCACGACGTTGTGCGTAGTGTGATCTTACTCTGCTGTTGTTGTTATTTATGTGTATTTCCATGTTGTTTGCGGGTCGGTTCGGTCTGCGTTTCGTTTATTGTAGTTAGCTGTGGTCAGGCGTCGAAAATTGTTACCTTTTCACAGGGTTTATTGCACTTGAATGGGGTTGTTAGGCTCAGATGTCTTCCGCGGCCGCCGTAAGCCATTGACCAGGCATAATGCGAGTTTATGTTTACTTCAGTTTTTCCGCCCGCGCTCTTGACATACATATATACATACCATACCTTGTTGACTGCTGTAAATCTTGACTATCTTGGCTACACAACAAAGGTTAAGGTCGTCGATGAACTTGTTGATTTGCTAGTTACTTTTGCTGATGTTTCGCGGTTTCTGATTTATACATTTCACGTAAAGAAGCTGTGTTGTCGGTTGTTAAGTAAGACTTTATAGGGAATGTAAGCACATACATATATAATAAATTGCGTGAGTATTTACATATGAAATAATATTTATGAACATCCACATGATTTATAGTGTTTGATGTACCCTTTGGATTATGAATGCCGGTTACTGCGCGTGACTCCATATATCAAGTTCTCCATAAACACTGAGTTGCTAAGGACAAATTGATCTTAACTCTTCCCAATCTGTCGGATATGACTTAATGTGTCCTCTTCTCAAGTTGTTCCTCACAGCTCATACACTTTATGAATGGAATATAAAGAAAATTGTATGTTTCGACAAATCAATTCCACTATAACTTAATACCATAAAGACTTTGACGAGTTCTTCAGAGATTTTAGTAAGTTCATCATGAATAATAAAAAGTGAACCGTGAGCTAAGGAATATTGATGCTAAATGTCTCTTGTTTAGGGGTTGTAAAACTACTCGATGTTATTTCCTATGGTTTCTTTGGACTTTGACCCTTCCAAAGCACATTACTTACGGAACTGTCTGATAAGATCTGAATTGTCAAAAGAAAAATTGTGAATTATCTTTTTTGAACCACCGATGCTAAGATGCCTAAATCTCTATAATAAATACCATGTCGTGGTAGTCGTTTTCGAAGCACCTGTGCGTGACTCGTCAAAATCCGTCGTTAAGCTACGTTGAAACTTGTTAAACCAATGTTTGACGGTCGACATTAAAGGAGAAGAGTCATTATATTCAGAACTGCACAAATTAGAATTTTAAAATACAATATGCCAGTTGATCGTAGTCGCAGTTGATTCTAGACGAACAAAAATAAAATTTTCCCTGCCTTCAGCATGTTTTTTTTCGAATATTTTGATACTTTCAGTACTCGAGAAAGGTATTTTGTCACGAACAGTGCTGATGATTGATAGTTTTGGAGTTGGCGATTCCGAAGCCGGGTTTAAGAGATATTTCTACCCCCGAAGTTTCTGGTATTATTGATATAAAACGAACTTTTCAATGAATAAATATTGATAAATATCTTGCTACATTTGCTTTATGAACTTGTAAAATTCGAAAAATAAATACTGATAACCTTCGGTCAACTTATTTCAGAGGCATTGGTCTTCATTATTCCAGCATAATAAATATTTCAAAAAACTTCTTAACCAAATTCTAAATATTGTATACAACTATACAAAGGCAACAAATGTCCCTCTCGAATATTTTCATTATGCTCGAGGTGAGAAATTCCACTCATAAGCAATCAGAGTTTTCGTTTTTCTATCGGTTCTTCTCCACAAGCACTAAGAATTCAATTAAATGCCACCAATTAATCATCCATAAGTCCACGGCAGTTTGTGGCAACATGCAACGCCGTTATGCGCAGTCTATAATGTCGTCGCTGCCAACACGCTGATCAGCGGTAGCATCTGCTAAATGTGCGAATGTGCGTCGCGATGCATACGCGCACAAATGCGCCGGGGCAAGTGCAAGTGTTCTCGTGAGAGCGCATGCGCGACTTAAATGTGCGAAAATTACCTGCGGTGTTGAAAAATTAAACGTAAGCTTAAGAATGCATAGATCATCTATGAAATTTAATACGCCAATTCCAGTACGGCGCGGACACTGTTGCAACGGCAGCGGCATTGCCTACAGCTACTGCGTGAGCGAGAGGTGGTGCGGAGCAGCTGTTGCCTAGAATAAGGCAAGACCAGTTTGGCGGCAGTGTATTGCGCAATGCAGGATAACTATTTACTTTGTGGCACTACACAGCTGTTGATGGTGTTGGCAGTGGTCAAACAAGTGTGTATTATATTAATACAGTAATAATAACAACAACAACAACGACAGCAAATACTGCGAACAATAATAACACAAACTACATAATTATTCTATAATGATTGCCGCTGACTAGACTTATGCACTCAAATAGCTATAATCGCACATATACACGCATACATAAATATTTGCGGGTACACGCATATACATACCTCTTGTTGCGTTCAGTTGCAATGCAAAAAAACGCGAGTGAATTGTGGCAACAATTAGTTGCAACAGCATTCAACGCAGGCGCAGAAATACACACAAGAACTTAATTAGCCACATTCAGCTGTTGCTGCAAGCTTGATAACATATATTTTCACATACAATCACATGCATTTGTGAACAGCCGAAGTCGATGTGTATATGAACTCTGGCTATATAAGGTGGCTGTCTCAAGTGAGCTGCGGAGCAATTGCGCTATGAACCCAGTATTCGCCGAAACGGATACAGTCAAATATAGGGACAAAAATACTGCAACAAATAATTTTGAGGAGTCCGGTTTCTGTTACGAGACTTACTACTGTGAGCAAAAAAGGTAAGACTTTAGATTTAAATTTTTGTCTTACTAAAGAACAAAGAAGAAGAAGAAAATTAAATTTTGTGCGGGGAATCATATTTATAGTCCAAACAGTTCAGAATATTGGAAAAAGTCTTCGCTGTTAATTGTTTGTTGAGTTTATACAAATAGGATCGAGGACGAGGACAATAGATGATCAACACGTCAATTCACATAAAAGAATTGGTGTTTGAGAATCGCCGAGTCAGAAATTTTACTGGCATAGTTGGAATATCGTAAAGATCATTGGAAACCATTCTGAAAGATCATTTGGGCGTAAGAAATGTGAAAGCACGATTGGTTCCAAAACCAATAAATTTAACAGTCACTTCTGTAAACAATGCTACTAGGATGTCATGAAATGTATTATTGCTGGTGATGAGTTTTTGATCTATGCTTACGACTTGTAAACAGATGATCAGTCGACCGTATACCGTGGAAAAGGTGAGCCGAAGCCGAAAAAAACACGTCAAAGTAGGTCAAAAATCAATGTTATGTTGACAATTTTCTTCGATTAACGATTCCGACTAGTCACACAGTCAATAAGGAATACTATTTCCGTGTTATGCGTGAAGCTATTCCGAAAAAAAGGCCAGAATTATGGGCTGATAAGTCTTCGTTTTTGCACTACGATAATGCACCGTCGCCTACTGGATTGATTCTTCGTGAGTTGTTCGCCAATTTTGAACCAATATCGTGCCACAACCACCGTATTCCCCTCAATTAGCTCCGTGTGACAACTGGCTATTCAACGAACTCCAACGATCACTCCGGGGAAACCGTTTTGAGTCAACTGGAGACATTAAAATTGACTTTAACAACCGTTCCGAGGATTGGAAAAAACGTTGGCACAAGTGTAACGGGCCCAAGGAGGATAACTTTGAGGGACGATATAGATTTTGAAGAATAAATCACGAATTTAAAATTATGAGCCAAGTCTTACAACTTATTGGCTCCGTTGCTGGAAATGATTGCAATTAATTCACTTTAAAAAATCATTAAATCATATTTGATAATACAATTAAATACATTAACTGAAGAAATGAAGGAACCTTTCTCAAGTTAAATTATTGAATTTATAAATATTTAAGAGACGCTTATCGAATACTTTTTGGTCAAATTTTAATTAATCCAATCGGCATATCTTCATTTTTCGCATAAACTATTTATTGAAATGTGTAGCCAAAATTCGAAAGTTCCGTCTTTTTTACCGTGCAATCAACTTTAACCTTAGAAAGCCTTCTCATTTAAAATATGAGAGTAAGTCATCAAGGTGTTAAAACATTTCTCCCACCCGATACATGCATTTGTCAATGGAGTAAATTTTATTTTTTTAATAAGCGAAGAACACAATTTTATTCGAAATGGCCACCTGTTGCTATCAAATGATTTGGCATCGATCAATCACTTTCACAGTTTTTCTTCAAATTTCTGGAGCTTGTTCAACAGGCTATTTTCTCCAACTCTGGCGCAAACTGTATACCAATGGTTTTAAATCTGGACTTTAGACCAGGAATATTGTTTTTAAGCCACTGCTGGTTGGTTTTTGCCTTGTGTGCTGAAGCAAAATCTTGCTGAAAGAACCTATATTGTTTGTCAAAGATGATATTGCTTAACTGCTTTACCACGCCTCTAAAGTATCCTGCTGGTACATTTTTGTTCCAGTTTTAAATTCGTTTTACAGAAGTGAAGAAATATAACGTCCTTACGAGATGGCTCGTTGTATGAATTTGAAATCTTACATTTTGGTTCCCAAAATCTGGTTAAAGATTATTTTTATGTATTATAGATAACCTTTCCACTACCAGACTACCCTTACATCGGGTATTGCAGGAAACGTTTTCGTAAGATTCAGTTCTTTCGAATTTAATGGAAATTTTGTTTCTTCCACTCACAATTTTTCTGTTCACTATCTTTGGATCGAAGAAGTCTTAGTTTCATTAAAGTGGTGTAACCGCTATCATGCTACCAAAAATTCTTTTAAAACTTTTTGACCAGTTTGCCATTGAGAATGGCACAAATGATAAATTACTCTCAAAAGTGCAAATGCAAATTGTTTTTCAGTTTTTAAAGATAACGTTTTTAGGAAATGTAGGACATGGGAACTGCTCGAAAAAAGGCGGCGTAATTGCGCTTGCGTCAAAACGCAGTTGGTGTCGTTGTTCGATTCGCTACACTCCAACACCTTGACTCCAAGCCAACTACTGTTAAAGAACGGAGTTTAAGCTCAGACATCTCCTGACGGTAAACAAACAACACCGAATTTACTACTGGGCACAAATATCATGCAACAAGTGTTGCTGCAACACAACGTGGCAATTGTGGCAGGCGAGTGAATACTAAACAGCAAATTATGGAATTTCCAAGAAAAACGAAAAAATGAAAGCGTCGACGCCGACTTAGCGTATCGGCAACAAAAAACTAGAACAACAAAAAGCATGAAAATGTGGATACATTTTGTATTTGACAAAAGAACAAAACAACAACAAATATCTATACATAAGCATATAATAAAGTTGTATCTAAAATATTTAAAAAATTTTGCTGTTTTTTAAACTCAAACTGTCATTGTTGTTGTTTTTGCTTTAAGCTAATAAATATATTACAGAACGGGAATGTCGGGAAATGGGAGGTGGGAGATTTCGTCAGCCAGCGGCTGCTAAAATTGTGCGCAAACGCGTCGCCTGTGATGGAATGCCACGGGCTAACGCCAGTGATTTGTCTTAGACAGTGTGTTCGGAAACATTTTGTCTTTCCCCTGGCAGTGATGCATTAAGACGCGCAGCTGTGTTGGCCACATGTGGGGTTGATTGCTGAATACTGCTTTAATTTAATCACTTTGTTATTTACTTTCACTAAAAATTCACAAATTGTTGATTGACGGCTGCGATGGATGTTTGTATGTTTGCATGCAGTACTCATTGCTTTTTGTTTGTTGTTATTGTTTTTGTAGATCGTTTTTGATAACCAGTTATTAACCAGCATTAGCAGCTTGATTAGTCAAATTCACTTTTTCATTTACCATCTTTCGTTTTCATTTCTAATTTCCATTATGTCGCTATCAATTTTTTGTTGCTGTAATTTGATTTCGGGTGAAACCACAATGGGACGTGTGAAACCTGCGCATGCGCTGCGTCGCTCGTCGTCGAAATAGTAATCCAGTGTGTAGGTGCGGAGTAAGACGGCAATTGCTGTGGCTGCCATCGTTGTTGTGCGCGTAACTCCTACAACAATTTGTTGTGAGCAATCGAAGCCACATGTCGAATATTTGTTGCGTCTACAAGCGTCTGTATATATACACATGTGTACATATGTATATAGTTGCACGTATATTTGCCAGACGTAGCAAGTGATTTGTGGAGTCTTTGTTTTCCTATACATTTCCTTGCCACCGAGATTATATCGCACTTTTGCTGCATTGTGGCTGCGGGGCCACAAACCACTCGCCAACATGCCGCGTTGGCCTCACCTGCCTGACGACCGTCTGCTTACCTACCTCACCTGCCCATTTCGCCAACTCGATTTCAATTTCAGTTTTGTTTTATCGCTCGCTTTTAGTTTCAATTTCGTTTTCGATTTACAATTTCATTTCAATTTTCATTTCCATTGCCTTTCCGATATCGGTTTGTGTAGTTTCATATATTTTTTCGTAAACAGATATTTAAATGAGTACACTACGCGAAAGTTGAGAATTTTGAAAATATTTTAAAATATTTTTCTGTTAGCTACATATGTATAACTACATATTTTATATGTTTTCGTTAGTTATGTATACTTACACAGTCTTAACCGTACGACTAAGAGATATACAGTCATAGACATTTGAAGAAACGCATATGACCTTTTGTAAATAATAAGAGTGGAAATGTACATTTTTGGTAAATAGCAGTTTAATAACTGTTTTCAATTTCTTTGATTGTTATGAGTTTGGTAATTCTATTGGGCATTGTTTCAACTAGTTTTCTATGGATATCGGGTTCAATCTCCGCTCTACAGATTTTTATTCGTTCCTTATGCTCAGAAAAAGTTTTAAATTGCAGATAACTCGCGTATACATTTGAAGCCAATATGTCCACAAATTTTTCATGCAATTTCTATGTAAACTATGTATGTGTATGTTTTCGGCATTTGGCTCTCTGTAAGTTTGTTCGTGTTTTCTGACTTTTGTAATGTAAAAGGAAAATAAAGTTTTAAAAATAAAGTTAAAAAATTTTACAAAATTATTGTAGTGTTATGAATTTTGAGCACAAAGTCGATCTTATATCTTGGCAATAAAAGCGCTGTAATCAAATGGATAATAGTAACCGAAATTTGCTAAGAGCTCGGAAAGTGGTTGGTGTGTGCAAAGGAGAGAGATTTATGAAATTGGAAATTAGCAAATGTTTGAAAATCAATCATTTTTTCGAACATAAAATTGTTTGCTCCTTCTCGTGAAGAAAAAAATACCAAATAATAAATTATAAATATAATATGATATGTTATAAAAAATAATATATCTGAAAAAATATTATTGATTTTCAAAATAAAATTTTCATTTCATTTTTTTCAAATTCTAATTAAAGTTTCTAAAGTACTGGCCACTATTTTGAAAATCAATAATATTTTTTCAGATATATTATTTTATATTATTCCTAACATAATATTTCTCTAAGCAAAAATTTGAATTGTCAACTTATGAACTAACTATTATTAAAATTCTAAATTTGTTTTAATTTTCCAAATTGAAATATTTCCTTCGAAGCTCTATGGCTTTTCTATGGTATTATCATAACAAAACAAGTAAGGAAGGGCTAAGTTCGGGTGTCAAGGAACATTTTATACACTCGCATGATAAAGTGATAATCGAGATTTCATTATCCGTCATTTACATATTTTTTTTATTTTGCTGTAAAACTAATTAGATTAGTAGTTCCTGAGATATGGTTTTTGGTCCATAAGTGGGCGACGCCACGCCCATTTTCAATTTTTAAAGAAAACCTGGGTGCAGCTTCCTTCTACCATTTCTTCCGTAAAATTTAGTGTTTCTGACGTTTTTTGTTAGTCGGTTAACGCACTTGTAGTGATTTTCAACATAATCTTTGTATGGGAGGTGGCCGTGGTTATTATTCGATTTCTTCCATTTTTGAACTGTATATGGAAACGCCTGAAGGAAATCACTCTGTAGAGTTTGGTTGACATAGCTATAGTAGTTTCCGTGATATGCATGAAAAACATAGTAGGGGGCGGGACCACGCTCACTTTTCCAAAAAAATTACGTCCAAATATGCCTCTCACTAATGCGATCCTTTATGCCAAATTTCACTTTAATATCTGTATTTATGGCTTAGTTATGACACTGTATAAGTTTTCGGTTTTCGCCATTTTGTGGGAGTGGCAGTGGGCCGATTTAGCCCATCTTCGGATGGACAGACGGATAGACAGACATCCGGATTTCAACTCTACTCGCCACCCTGATCACTTTGGTATATATAACCCTATATCTGACTCTTTTAGTTTTAGGACTTACAAACAACCGTTATGTGAACAAAACTATTAGCAACTTTGTTGCGAGATTATAAAAAAGGGCTTTCAACGAACCGTAAACTTTTTACTGTTCCCTAGTGTATGCAAAAATGAAATTATAATTTTGGGGTATCGCCCAAGGCTTGTCCGATTTCAGTTTTATGTTATTTCATTTTAAGGGCACATATGTAGACTTGTACTCAGGCGCGCTGCTTTAACTATTTTACTTTGGGTGTGTTTGGATTTGCATTTTTGTACATTGCGGACGCCTTGCACTTTTATGGCATCGTAAAATCAACGCATCCAGTCCGCTATCCATTCCGCTGCTTTGTAATGACACACTCTCCCTCTTCACTGGTCTAAAAATTTCCATAAGCCTCCACAATACTCGCATGGACTGACATTGGTGTGAAATTGTATTTAATAGTGCATGGCTGAGTAGGCCAAAGTTGGGTATCAGTTAGCTTGGGAAAGTGAAACAACTCGTAAATGCATTTCACTTAATTCTCTTAGGGATAACGTCTTTGTTTAGCTTTTATTTCCGCCTGACCAGCATTGACCTATAGTGGGTGTGGGTTGCAGCGCTTAAAAGTGAAAACCATATTTCTCTGCTCCACAGACCTTGAGCTGGCATGTTGTCACTGCGTGAATATTCCGGCAAAGGGCGACTTCAATCTCGATTTCAAAGGCGCTTGATTGTTTGGAGTGTATGCAATTATGACCTTACATATGGTATACGAAAGTGCGTATGAATATAGTATGTATAACTTTAGCATACTTTGATCCTTCTTCTAATAATATTCAACTCGAGAATATAAAAGTTTTTGTTGTTAGTCGAACCACGGTTTTTGGATCATAATATTTTGTAGGTTCTCGAGCTGAGTCCCAAGTACAGGAAACCACATCTGAACGGAATAAGACTTTGTAAAGCCAGAAAACTCTTGAACTTGGATATTAACTTTTCACAAAGCGTGTTGAATCTATCACAAATCTGCTGAGGTGTTTTAGTAATATTTCCGTTAATGTATTTGGATTTACAAAGCTGTGAGATCTGGGCTATTGACTTGATTGATGACATTGTTTTGATTATTCTTTACTTCTTTCTGCAGCTTGTACCGACGAAATTTGTAATCTTTCTGAGTGTTCCTCGATTATAAGCCAGTCAGAGTCCATAAAACAGTCTGTCAAGAAGAATTGAACTTTTTTTAATTTTAAAATTTCGGCTCTCCCACGTCATAACTCTTGACCTTCTATTTATTGGGTGTATTATCGCAAAAATTAAGGAGGTCAAACTGTGAATAACGCTTTTTTATCATTCTTTTATGATAAGAATATTACACTGGGATCAATTGAAGACCAAAATCGGATTAGGAAAGATATTATTGCCTGACCAGCATATCTGATTTAAGAACACTTACAGTACATATATGACAAAAGTTTTATATACTATTTGGTGACTTTAAAATGGTTGCTTTGATATTGAACTTTTATTGAAATATTACATAATTCGTTATTAGAGTTCTTTACAAATTACGGGAACTATCCGATGAAATTGAAAAAAGTTTTCAGTTAAGAAAGGGCTCGGCATGTTTATGACTGCCTAACAATTTGTTTGTGATTTGATTGCGGGTAATTCCAGCAGTTGCTTCTAAATATATACAAATCTTAATTGAAAATCGAAATGGGCACGTGGGTCAAATGGCTAAAAACTCTTTTCATTCTTTTTTTGATTCTACAATTATTGCTAAGACCAAAACTGACTATTTAAAGATATTACAAGCGACAATTGGCAGCGTGTTCACGATATAGAGTTTTCCCAGTATTCCTCTATCTACTTTAATATGTCAATTGGTTGGTGTCACCATCTTCGGCGACTATACAATAACGTCATTGGTTTTCCAAGTGTAATTTTTGGCACAGAAGATCGCAGTAGAAAGGTGCATCCAAGGGCGAAAAATAGTGGGCCTCGCACTCTAATAACTTTAATGTACATATCTCATAAACCACAACAGCTACAATAACCAAATTTGCTAATCTCGAATATTATAAGAACTCCTACCAACGGTGTGATGGATGCAATCGGAAGATAACCCCAGATACTCCCCATATAACGGTACTATTCAAAACCACTAAAAGCGCAATAGATCAATACCTAATAACGCCAGAGACATTAAATTTTATCACCAAAATGCTATGAGAGTAATTTATGGGAGCCGGTATGAAAACTGTAGGATGGGCGTGGAACCGTCACTCAATTTCCTATGTCAGAGTACGAAAATGAGCGAAATCGGACTACAACCATGCCTACTTCCCATATAACACAATTTTAAATTCCATTTGACTCTTTCACTTTTCAGTACACAAATCAAAAAGTAATTAATATAATGGGATAAAATTTTGCAGTAATAATGCTTTTAAAGTATGCCACCTGATCATTAAAAATTGTACAAATCCAACCAAAACTGTTCATTCCTCTAGCTACCCAACTTCCAAGTCAATATGTTTTGCTCATAACAGTACGAGTATATTTTTGTATCTAATACGGATAAAATTGAGCGAATATTCGACCTACTCCCTATATAACTAATATCAGGATTTTCGAAGTTCTGCCTGATTGGTTTCATCTTTTAACTAAACTTTATGCCGAAATTGTTATTATTGCGATCCTCTGGTTGAAATTTTACACCTTAAGGTATTTCGCTGGCTTTGACTCCTGCAAGTAGCAAGAGTACAAATGTTCAGTTGCACCCTGAAAGGGTTTTTTGGTAAAAAAATGTTATTTTTTAATTTTTTTTTTTGAAATTTTGTTATCAGATATGAAGAAGTAGTATACAAACCCAAGTTCAATGAACTCTTTGACCGTTTGTTTTATATTATATAAAATATTTTGGATAACTGTTTCGGTCCGAGCCAAGATGATTGCGAACTTGTGGGTGATGTTATTACAGATTATTAGGTTATTTAAGAAAGAAACTTCGTTTCCACATTTGTGACTTTCTTTATGTTCATATACTTTTGGTTGTCTGAATATGTCAAATTTTTTGCAACATTCGTCATTACGGGAAGTGTTGATTATCTTCTGTCAGTAAAAAAATCAGCGGCTGAAGCACATCGGGAAAAAATATTTTACGGTGGTGGTGTCCCAAGTGAAACAACGTGCCGTGATTGGTTTCGTCGCTTCAAAGACAGCAAACTCGCAACTTCAGCCTTGGAAATCAAGCCATTTTAGACAGACTATATGCGCTGGAAATAATTCAGAAACAAGGAACCTCAGTTTCTTATGATCTCAATATCGGGACAATGATATAACAACGCTCGGCCTCACCTTGCGAAATGGGAAGTTCTACCCCACCCGCTATATTCACCAGATATTGCACCAACCGATTATTATTTGTTGCGTGCCATCATGGCCTGGCTCAGGAGTAGTTCCACTCACAAGACGACGTCGAAAAAAGGCTTGATAGATAGATGGATAGAATCACAAGATGAACAGTTTTACCGTAATTGTATTCGAGCTTTGCCGCACCTATGGGAAGAAGTTGTAACTGGCGATCGGCAATATTTCGAATAATTCCTTTGTAACCATTTCCTTACAATAACATTGCATTTTCATTAAAAACGCATTATACTTTTTTACATGGTATGGTCGGAAATCTCTGAAATCGCATATGTGAGTGCACATATCTATATACATATGTATGTATTATCACACACTTGAGTTTTTGGAATTGCAAAGTACAGTTAATTTGAAAACAGGCAAAAAATAAAAGGCTGTGTGGGAGCGATCATTTATGCACCATTTTTTGTGGTAATAAACTTATGCAAATGTCGAGTTAACGCATAGTAAGAATTGTCTCACACATCAATATAATATGTGTGGCGTTCGTGCCGGTATGGTATTTATACATACGGACGTATACTTGAAAAACTACAAATCGGCACATGAGTTATGCTTGGCATTTGTCTAGTTGACAGTAAATATGGGAAATCACTACAACTGACAAAAAGACGCCAACTCTGCCAAGCTTTCGGAATACTGCAAAAGGTGTTTTTGGGAGGGACAGGCGAGCACAAGTGTGTGTGGAAGAGGCAGAGTGAAGCGCAGAGCGTCCGACAAAGTAGACATGACGCAAGTCATGGATACAATATTAGAGGATCGACAGCAGCAGCATATATACATTGTATATATACATATATATATAAACACTTGATCATGCATACGAACATACACTTTATGTATGTATGCTTATATAACGACGCTTGTATGTCATATGACCAAGTATAAGTCGCTGTTTTGAACTTCGCAGAATTGAGCGCAGCAGGAGTGAAGATTTCAAGCAATAGATACAAATGGACGACGAGTGGACGCATCGCTGCATGCAGCTTACGAGCACAACAAGCTAAGAGGCGAACAGATAGACGTAGTCCATGGCGTAGTATATTATATGCTTGAAGACCACGTTGGTCGGTTTCGCGCGTATGGGTAGATTACTAAGCTGGCTATTTGGTTAGCCGCTTGGTTGCTTGGTCGGCTGGTTCGGCGCTTAGTTCATTGGAATGCCTACACATGCCGAGCAAGTATGAACTCAGTTAAGCGCTGTTACGTCGCAGGACTGAATGGAATCAGATGTGGCCAGGGATTGGTTGTGATGCAATTGCGGAATTGGATGGAGATGGGTTGGGATGGGATTGATGTGTATGAGTGCTTGCGCGTGTGCACATGCCGGATGGCTAGATGGATGAATGGGTGAATTGAACAAATGGACATATGCGTTGCGCAGATTGTCGGCTCTAATGCTTGGTTGGGCGCATAGCCGATCGACCGGTTGGCCTTACGTTCGTTCGCCGCTGCTGATGGGTGGATGGATGGAACTATGAGTAATTTGAAGTGCGTTCCGCACATGCGCATGTGCGCACGCGCATTTGCCATATGCTTACTAATATGCCTGTTTGCACGCTGCTGATGCTGCTGGTTTATGTGGATTTCCTTAAGTACTGATATTTGACGTTGACATTGAAAATATTGGCTTTCAGAGTTTAGAGAAAAGCGGAAATCATGTGTTTCTTGCTCTTGTTGTTTTTTGCATATTCCTTGAAGATGTAAAGGTGTGCAGGCGCAGCACTTGTATGTCACATTTAAGCATCTTCTACAAGTTGTGTTAAAATATTCGATAATAGTGTGTTGAATTTTAATATACTTTTCTGTTGCACCTTGTAGAGAGTTCGTGAGAACCAAGTGTATGCAGTTTGGTAATCTAATTTGTTTCAGTGGTGAATGGTGCGTTGACTGTAAAATGGAGAAATAAGTCAGCAACTCTAAATTTACTGGATGCCTAAAAGCGGGTGCGCTACATTGTGCCCCAGCACCAGTGGTCTTAGAAATACCCAAAAACTAGAAAGAGTTTCTCCACGTTATCTTTGAGCTTCTCTCCCTTATTAAAATATCTAAAATGTAACTAACTAAAAGTTTGAAATGGAGTTTGTGAATACCTCATTTAAAGGGCTATACCAGTGTGACGCATGAAAAATACGGGGATTTTCGTGAATTTTTATAAAAGAAAATACGCTATTGAATATTTTGAACTACTTTGAACGTAACATCGTATCTTCAGCTATATTTTAAGATTTCTTTTTACAAAAATGTTGAAAAATAACGGAGTTATGGGCTGTCTTCTTAGGTGCCAAAAAAACAAAAAGTGCCCCAACTGCTGGCATGATTCCGGCCGAATGAGTAGGTCAAACAAAAAAATTTGAAAAGTTTATTAAACTTAGAAATATTTCCTAAACAACGACCTACGATCTTTGAAAAATATCAAAAATTAACAAAATTACGTAATTTTGAAAAAAAAAAAATGTCAAATTGATAATTTTCAACCAATCAAAAAGATCTTAATCCATTGTATAGCAAATGTATTCAACTGTACCTAGTTTTAATTTGAAGTCGATCGGTCAATTTCTCGTTGCCAGCAATTTTGAAAAATGTCGTTTCGAGAAAAACGCGTTTAAAGTTTCACTTATACATATGTATATGTTTGCACCTCCGATCGGTCGCTCTTTAAAACGCTGCCATCTAAAAACTATTTAAGATACGACCTTCCTAATTTCACATGATATTTATGGAAATATAAGTTATCGAAATACCAAATAAAAATTTTTTTTTTTTTGAAAGTGTCACACTGGTATAGCCCCTTAAGTCGCAGAACCTCCTTTTCTTCTATTTTTGTTTGTTAATGTTTGTCTACTTAATTTTTGCTAGTTGTGGATTCGATTCGCCACTATCCAAGCCTTAGTGAATCGGTGCAACATATGTTCCAGCGAAGTATGTTTACTTCTACAGAAGAACGTTGCTTCAAAATATTCACCGCCACATTAGAATTGGTCTATATGCCTTTTTGTTTCCACCCATCTAGAAAAATACAAAAGGAGTCCCAGTCTTAACTCCTTTTCGCAGAAGTAAAGAGGTGTAACGATTTTACAGTAGACTTTCACAAAATCATTTCAGCAGCTGGATGCTGTCCTCGTTGAACCCTTCGAATTACATTACTTGTGTCTTTGCAAGTTTTCGCTTAGAATTTTGGCATTTAATACTAACAAATTTTTAAACAGTGAACAAGTAAAAGGGATACTTTCATGAAGAACTGCTTGTACTCATATATGATGGTCTGGTCGATATATCCAACTCAATTAAATAATGTTCTGCTTTTTAAGGGACTGAATTTGTTCTAACGACGTGTGGATGAACCTTTCTCTTTTTGTCATCAACTGGAGTCGTTTTGGAACTGCCTTCAAATTATATTTAAAATTTACTGTACTTCTCTCTGCAAAATTTGTCCTTTCTGTATGCTTTGTAAACTTTGTAACAGAATTTATGGCAAGATTAGACTTATGTATCCCAGTACAGTTTTGAGCAACGTCGTCAAAATGAAATGCTTTTGAGGAATAAAAGGGTTCCCCAGAAAATGCACAATATTTCACAGAATATAATCACTTTTAGGGATGGCCTTCGGCTTCTTCAGCGAATTTTGACCTATCACTTTGATCGACTGGAAACGGGTTCCACGGAGCGGCAATTTCCGTTTGGGGAACCAGAAAAAATAACACGGAAAAAAACCTGGTGAATACGGTGGTTGATCGATGGCGATGTTGCATTATCGTCGTCTTTGAAGGCTTTGTACCACTCGTAGAGTTAAGTTTTTAATAAAACTGAATCATCGTAAAGCTTTTCCAAAATTTGTAACGTTTCAAACATTGTTCGAAAACAATAATTTATTAACTGATTTCCTGCACGGTGCACTAGCAAGTAAAATGTGCAACATGTTGCACAAGCTTGTTGAAAGGTGTACACAGCATCTTTGATTCTTTACCGAGAAATGGTTATTTATTATGCTAAACATGCTTTGATAATTGATTTCTCTAATTCACCGAAATATATTTACATATACATAAATGAAGTCTACTACAGAACTCTGAAGATATTTGTATGAGCATTTTTGAAAAGCGCAACAAGAAGAACAAATAATGGTTTGACAACTAGAAACATGCCTTTTTGTCTAAGTTTCCGTGTTATTGATAGCTAAATATATGAGGACGATTCGATAAGTATCCCGAAAAGGTCTGCAAAGTAGAGCCTTGCGTCGGTTTTGTGCGAGATCGTGACATAGCTCACCAAAACCGAAGTGCGAACACATTGATGCTCGTTAAATTCATTTTTGATGGACCTCATCGATGGAGAAGCTTTTCCAAATAACTTTTTCAAGTGCTCTTTGATTTCACTGAAGCTTCGAATGAAATTTTGGCATTACTAACGTATACGCCTGTAAATGTCGTTGCGAAGAGGCGGTATGCGAAAATTTCACGGACCACCTTCGTATACGTACTCGTGTATTTGAGAATAATAAAAGTGCCAACACTTCCTTCAAATTGTTGCAAAACTAAATGCAAATGGTTTATTTATGTTAAAAAAATTGATTAGTTCGTTCTCATAAATTCCACAGACCATACCTGAAACCAAGTCAATTAATTCTTTATAGGTTTTTTATAGCTCTCTAAAGAAGAGCAACGAATTTATTTGCATTGTTGTTTAATTCTAACAGCGGCCATTGGCTTAACTCTCCGTCTGCCTGTTGACAAGTTTCTGGTTTTCCGCTAACTGGTCGAAGCAAAGCGCGGCTGCGTGACCAATAGGCGTTGCCAGAAATTTAGTCATTAGCTGATTGTAAAAAATATTCAGTATTCTTAATTAGATAAAGAAAAAAACAACCGTAATAGACGAGAATTTTAATTTATAATATGACAAAATTTATATTTCTTTACAGAATAATTTATATTTGTATGTGTATGGTATATAATCATATATTTTAATATATGTATTTGATGTGAAGAAGTTGTGCCACCCATGTAGTCATTACGGTTACAGGGGCAAATGTTATTGGAATTCCAATTAGAAGTGCAACCGTAAAATTGTTTTTTGTTGCTTTTTTTGTTTGTAAGAATTCATTGGCGAAATTGATTTTTCTTATAAAATCAACCAACAGCTAACACAGATCAAAACAACGGTTCTTGGCTAATTGCCGCTTGATATTAAATTCACATAATTTGTAGAATTAATGAACTCAAAGCTATCGCGCTTCGCCGGCCGCCAAAGAGTGCGTCGCAACAACAAAATGCCTACGACGGAACTGCCTACCGCTCCGGCTGTGGCTCGTAAATGAGTAGTAGTGGTTGTTTCTTCGTTTTTGGTTTCTTACTTGATTAGCATGTCTGGTCGGCCGTTTTGTCAACGCAATGTCGCGGTAGCTTGAACAGTCGTAAACTTATGAATTTATGAAAGTGCGCAGAGCAAGTTGACAGGATTGTGATTTTAGCGGTCATTCCGTTAAAACATGCGGCATATGCGAATGTTCTTCAAACAAACACATATACATATGTACATAGGTACTCGTGCATGCCGCTATCAAAATGTTTAATGCGCAGATATACTTACGAATACTTTAGACTCGGTTAAACGAGCCAGAGTTTTATTACCAATGTGCAAATAATTTATGAAATATGCCATGGTTTGTGGTTAATACATTTGATTATGTACTATGGCAGTTAATACAGTCTTCGGAAGTCCGCTGAAAATTTGAAGAGGTTTTCTCAATAATTTCAAAACAGTTTGTAATGGAAAAACAAAAACCCTCGAGGCCATGAACTCACTGAATGATAATATTTGGATTTCAGCACGGAATTTAGAATCAAATTTTTCAATGACGAGTTTGATGATGCAATATCCAACTCCAGAGTTAAAATAGTTAAAAACGAAATAAATCTTTACAATAAGATGCATTCAAATGGTATATGTACATATATGCCCAGTATGGGAAAATAGTTGAAATCATTCCAATACCGAATGCTATTTTGGAAGAAAATAGTCTCGAAACGATTAATGTGGTATGCAGAAAAAAAAAAAATAAAAGTCACGACCCAGACGCATTGAACATAATCAAGATAAAATATATGCCCTTTCAGACTCTGAAATTAAATATTTCTCTTTTAAGAACATAAAAATACCAACTGTAAATCAAGTTAATATTTAGAAATAATTTTCGATTCTTAATTTAAGTTCAAAAAACATTGTTTATACTTTAGAAAAAAATGTTTTGAAAAGCTAAATATATAAAAGTTTTCATTCTACAATATTCAACAACATCGTGGGATTTTTACTATTATCAATTATTGATTAAGGACTACCCATCTGTTAAACTACATAAAATCTTTACGTGTTTAGATCCTGATAGTAATAACAGCATCGATAGTGAAATTGTATCGATTACGCAATGGCTACATTATCGCTATCGAATATTTTTGGTAACTAATGAGAAATAAACCAACAGTTAAAATGTCTGAAATTGTACTCATATTTTGTTGGTACAATCCTTATCAAGTTAACGCAGTTAAACAACTAAAAAGCCGAAGGAAAAGTTTCGGACTAATTTAGACTTCGACTGATTCTCTATTTATTAAATTTTGGTTTTTCGAAATAATAAATTTCTATAGTATATAACAAGTAAGTTTATACTCAACACGTAAGGAAGGGCTAAGTGGGTGCAACCGAACATTTTATAATCTTGCAACTTGGACGACTCAAAGCAAGGGAATACTTGGAAATACTTTAAAGTGTAAAACCAATCAGGTAGAGTAAAGTCAGCTGGATGTTCGAAAATCCTTATATTAGTTATATAGGCGCTAGGCCAAGTTTTCGCTCAAATTGATCTATTTTAGGCACAAAGATGTACTGTTATGAGTAAAACACGCTCTTTTATTTTCACTGGGATCACTCACATATTGGCCGATATATGCGGTACAAAGTCATCCTGAAGCTCGAAAATTTTTATATTAAGTATATGGGGGGTAATGGAAATATTTGTCCGATTCAACCCATTTTTGGCATACAAATATACCAATATAAGGAAAGGATTATCCTTTAATTTCAGTTGCATATTGTATAGCACAGATTGCCCACCATTTTCGATCAAAAGTCCACTACTACCGGGGTCTAATGGAAACCGAACGAATCAGATGGAATTTAAAATTGTGCTTTATGGGAAGTAGGCGTGGTTGTGGTTCGATTTCGTCTGTTTTCACAATGTGACATAAGAATGCCAGCAAAATTCCACCATATTTGGTTGTTTTAGCTTAAGAGGCTTAGGAGATATGTACATTATATGAGACGGACGGACATGCATGACGTGGGAGCCGTATTTGTTTTGCAGAGATACAAAATTCAGACATAGCGGTATATTTCATTCTTGGTATTACAAACTTCGTGGCAACTTAATATACACTGTTCAGGGTATATAAGTCCGAAATATATGGTTACTTTCTCACTTGTAGATAAGATTTTAATATTCAACTTTGATGAATACATAATATGAGGATCGTTTTTGTTCTTCTATTAGCTCATTATCTGCCCTTGCTAAAAGAAAAAAAATGTGCCACCGAACGACCCACTTACACTTATCCGTGGGAGAAGCAAGCGATTCCAAGATGAACAGAATAGGTTTATCTGGCTTAATCCCTTAGAAATTAAGGGAGTTAAAGGGATCGTTTATAATAAAATGAGCAGCATGGATCAACGAAAATGATGTCCAGATAAGGAAAAAGAACATGTGATTCTAATTAATCGAATTAAATACTTAAAGAATTCGATCTATTACTTCGATATTCAAAAATGAATTTTCTTCAGCCTCCTCAAGTGACTCAGCAGCTTAGGCGTAAGCTCTTGCAAACATTTAGCAAATATGACGAAAACACGTTGACGTAGGCGTAAAGCGAATATAATTGCAAATCAATAAGTCAAACAGAGCAAACAACAACTACAACAACAACTATTGATGCAGATAACCAAGAACATGGAATCAAACAGAAACCAACACACACTCTTATGTGGATGTTCACTCATACATAGATAAGGCCGGGCGCGTGAGCTACGCTTCAAGCGAGCTGCTCTGGCGAGGAGAAGGCAAGGCGAAGACACGGAACGCAACGGAGCAAGAAAAATGATTTGTGAATTGCTGACATTGCGAGATGACGTTCTCGAAACAAAACGAAATATTGGCAGTGCATAATAATGGAAAAAAGATGCAGAAAAACAATAAATACAACAACAAATCGAAATAAAAACAATAGTTTGCGCTACAAAGGCAACAACAAAGTGGATTTTATAAGCAGCAAAATATCAACGTGATGGCTGCGTCGACGAGTAAATAATAGGCGAATGCAATAAATGTGGCAAGACAGAGATCACAACAACAACATGACGATACAAATGGCTACAGAAACTGAAAACTACAACAAAAGCGCATTGCAATAAAAGTAATCAAATATGGCAGAAACAACATGCAACGCCCAACCACGCGATTCGAATGTGGCGAGTAAACGAAGCGCCCGGGGGAATGAGAGCGGTTGGAGGGGTAGCGGCCAACAAAAATGGGGAGATTGAGGAAACAAGGGGAAAATGCAAAGATGCTGCTATGAAGGGTATGCACCAAGGTAACAACAACAGCAATAGCAACAATAAGAAAAACAAAAAATACTAACAACAACAAACAGATCCACTAGCTACATGACAAGCCGGTATGGCCCAACTACAACAACAAGGGAAAAAAAACAATGACAACAACAAATTCGACTAGCTGCCTGACAGCGCCAGTATAGCTCAACAACAACAACGACCACAACAATAATTATAACAACAACAACAACTACAACGAGAACATCTCAGCATGCACTGCATACAAAGCTAATATATATCAACAACAACAAATCAACAAACAACATGTTGCAATAACAATTTATGATGTTGTCGAAGACAGCCGAGGACGTCGCAACAACAAAAAGACGAATGCAAAGTAAGGTATCCCAATTCAGTGATGTGTGTGTGTGTGTGTACGATAATATTTTCAGGATGCTGTGTCGTCAAGGACAAGAGCAGGAAACAGCGCTGCGAAGTGGGCAAGCGGCGCAGCAGTGACGCAATGTTGCAACAGCATTCGCCTTACCTGCCGCGCAACATACTCGTATTGTTTTTTCGGCAACAATTGTGTGGCGGCAGCATGTCAAAATGTTTTTCGATATTCTGTGTACTTGATTGATTTCGTTGAGTTGGCGATCGTTTAAACTGTTGCAACATAGCGCATGTTTGTTGTATTCTTGCAATCGCCATATGACATTTCTAATTAAATATGCAACACTACAACAAAAAGCTTGTTGGTGGAATATTTGGCGGCACAGCTGGCAGTTGGGTGCCCACGGTGGGCGTCTACATAAAAGAATAACAATAAAAACACAAAGAAAAACAACAGGAATTATAGTAAAAGCCTCCACCGCGTTGCCTGTGCGAGCTTCGCTTATGCGCCCATCGTACATAAACAACAACAAGAATAACAATTGTTGCAATGTCAAAAAGCAGAACCATAAATTTATTGCAGCTTGGATAATTTTCGGCGAGGCGGTCATGGTCACCACGCCAGCGCGCGCCGCTGTTGTTGGCGGTTGAGGTGGTAGCAATGGTGGCAATTACTTGCATTTCAACAACAATTGCACGTTGTGCGCTGATCCATCAAATTGCTGCGAAATTATGTCAGCATTTTGGAGATATTAAGCTGCACATATGCACTCACATACATATGAACATTGACACCGTTGGAACGTCATTTGCGTTGTGTGCTCATATTAATAACGGGCATGTGCAGTTGGGCGTCAAGCTGCCTTAGCCGCTTGCTTGGTCGGTTATTTAGCTCCACATATTCGATTGGGTGTGGGTGGCTGCCATTCTTCGCTCGCAGCCAACTCGTCGACGTGCAGTAAAGCATTTTCACAAATCGTACACTTTAAGATATATTTATTTTGTAATACAAGTATAACGACGCTGGGATATTATGTAATGGTTGGATGATTTCAGAGAACTTGATTTCTTTTAAGGGTATATACGAGTTCAATAATTTTTATAACAGGAACCTTATCGACGAAATATTTTTTTAACTGCATTCGGAGCCAAATTTCCACCAAGAGCCGAAGAGATAGGACTGCTAGTACCAAGCATATGTCGACCATTAGAAATCTCCCTATTTAGTCTATAATTTGACAAAAGCAAAATTATTTTGCAAATAGAAGCTGAAATTTGTCAATTATATAGTAAGTCAGAAAAAAATAAATTTTTGTTATTTTGTTTCTGAAGAGGCATTTAATGTAATAAAGAATTGAAAATTACATTTACAGAACTTAATATAGTAATCGGTGATCGCTAATGTTAGGTTAGGTTAGGTTATACCGGAAGGCTTTCACGTCTTACGTAGACCTAATAGTCCTTAGTAATGTCCAATAGAGATTTAGTTTAATGCGAGCTGCTGCAAAGCTTTTTGCGAACTTTGAGAGAGAGCTGATATCTTATTTTGACACTTCTTCTAAACCATTGAAGTGCGAAGATAGGTCATTTATTAATCGGTAATCACTTAAAAAATTCGAATTTCTTTGTTCCCGTTGCCGATCTCCAAGAGGAACTACGAAAAACGGTGCCTGGTGGTGAGAAATATTTTTCTGCTAAATTTATCTGAATTTTAAATTTGGTTTAAAGGTCGTTCCTTGCAGAAAGGTTGATATCTTTTTCGTTTCTATAAAAGTATTACTATCGATATTACTCAACCACAGTTTTTAAAAACGGTACAAAAGAAGAAAAAACATCTGGTTGTTTCCTCCTCATCTTCGTCTATTCTACTTTGTTGAATTGCTATCGAAGTCTTACAATTAAAAGAAAATGAACATTGCAAGTAGTTTAGTAGTGAATCTCTTGCGAAAGAACTCGCAGCATAGAAGTTTGTTGTTGACCAGCACTTTTTGAGCTCATTCGAGGGTCAGAAATCCTGTGTAAGAATCCAGCTCACGCCTAATACGATAGAATTAGAGCAATTAAAGCAAATAAAGAATTAAATTAAAATTCTTTGCGACCATTGTGGGCGAATTAAAATTACGATTTTGCCGGAGCTGTGGTTGAAGCAAAGATAAGGAAGTGTGTTGTGATTGAAATCTGTAACAAATTAGAAAACTGTTTAATTTAGTCGATTTTCATAAAATACAATATCAGATGGTTATGAATAAATCGAAAATAAGAAAATTTATTTTAGTTTTTGGAATTGTCTTACCGTGTTCTTCAATAGCTCGGAACAACTAGAAAATCAAGACGGCTGAATTAGTGCCGAATTGTAAACAGTAGGCATTAATAATTTGAAAATCTCAATATATCTCGAAAATTAATTATAGAATATCAATTTCCGGGTATTTTTTTGCTAAAATTGCATGTTTATGATTCGACTAAACGTAGCTTCGAAGGATACTGCCGTAGTCAAAGTTTTAGTCACATGTACAAGGTACGTTCCAAAGTAAACAGGACTTTAAAACAAACAGAACAAATGGTTTTTTCTGCAAAATCAATTTATTTTTTTAAAATAGTCTCCTTCTGCTTCAATACAGCTTTTTGCATGGTCCAAAAGCATGTTGAACGAGTGTTTTAGCTCGTTTGCCGATATGGCCGCCAGTAGCCGGTGCAAGTCTTTTGAACAGCCTCTACGTCTGCATAACGCTTTCCTTTGATAGGCAAATGCATTTTTCCGAAAAGGAAGAAGTCGCACGGTGCCATATCAGGTGAATGCGGGGGGTGATTAATGGTTAAAATTTGGCAATTTTGGTCAAAAACTTTCGTCTTCATGACATTCGGGCCGAACACTCCTTCCGTATGCAATGATGTTTTCGGCTGATTTTTGATGAATTCACGCTTAGTTTCGATGGATTTTTCGGTGATCACGGATTTTGATTGTCCCACATGTTGATCGTCATTTATGTCCACACGACCACTTTGAAAACGTTGCGAATGGCTTCACAATGCACTCTGCTACGGGATAGGCGAACATAGCCATAAACTTATTTCATCAATTTAAACGTTTCGGTAAAAGTTTTACCAATTTTAAAACAAAATTTAATGTTGGCTCTTTGTTTGAAGCTCATTTTCGCACCGATAACACAAACATCCTGACACTTGAAACGTAATAACTTCACTTCCCATAGATGAAATGTCATGAAATTCTCACTGGACAAACGATAATGACAGCAGATTTTAACACACGACATATACATGGCGCCACTAGGGGGCGCTAGATTCAAAAAGTACTGTTTACTTTGGATTGTTGATTCATTGTTTGCGATACTGAATGCCCTTAGTCAGATGAAGATCAGTGCGAAGGTTCCGTTTTAGGAAAGCATTTCTGGGTTAAGGAAATTAATATCGTAGCTAAAAGTTCAATCATATACCTTTGGTTAAGAATCCATCATTAATAAAAAAAATGCTTACATACTACCATTCTAAAATATTTTGGAAGAACATTCTTGAGCTTGCTTCACTGCTTCGGCGTACAAAAATTTTGCGTGGCAATTTTTCGCAAATTTTGACGTATTCTGATTTCAGTTCTAACATTTTTTGATGCATTCAATCTTTTTTTTTTAAATCTGTCATAACGCTGATGTTGCCACATTTGCTTGGGAACGTGTATATTGTTGTCAATATGTGATTTCATTGTAATTGCTGTGGTTGCTGTTGTTGCTGTTGTCGGTTTTGTCTGTTTTGTCTGTTTTGCATACGATCGCCACCAATGGCCGAAAATGCAAATTATCGCTGACAAGATAAATGGCCAACGTGGCGCATTGTTGGCTAATGCCAGTGTAATAGGATTAGCCACGTCTTAAGCTGCCTTTAACGCAAAGCGTGGCTCAAGTTTGCGCTGACATGCGAGCGATAGCACCATATGCATTTGCATATACATATATACACACACATGTACACAAGTGCATATTTGTATACTTACATGTGGCACGTTCGTAAGAAGTGCGCGTAGTTTATGCGAAAATCTCCTTTCCAATCACATCAAAATACTCATAGTTTACAATAATATTGACAGCAAATGTATAGAAGCGCGTGTGTACATATGTTTGTGTGCATATTTTGTTTCCTCCGCGTTGCAGACTTCTCAAGCAATTCATTTGGGCACTCGTAATTATTAATATGTGCGTACGCATGTGCAACAGTTGCATCCACGCATACATATCACTACTAGATGAGCGTGTATGTGTGTTTGTTGTGTTTTGGCGCTTTTTTATGATCTCTCAAGCGCAGCTGTCATTTCTCACTAATTTCGCTACAAATTTGAAAAATTAGCAACAGCAACAAGAGTAACTGCAACAACGATGACAACAACAGCAACGAATCCTAAGCAGCATCTGAGTTGCAGTAAACCGTTTCTGCAAATGCTCTTGCTGACCATGCCAAATTCGATGCGTTTATGAACTAAGCTGGTGTTTCTGTGTGGCATGGATATGTTACACACACTTTCCGTGTCAGTCACGTATATAATTTTCCGGTTTCTATATAAATGGAGAACTTGATTCTTTTTACATAGAACTACTCTGACACACTCTTAAAGTCCCCTCTCGACTGCTCGATTAATATGAGAGACTTTTTGATACCAAAAACACTCCCGTTGGTTTGACAAAGTTATGAGGCGTATATCGATCATATATGTATTTTGTCTTATCTTGTATTTAAATTCTTGATTCATCGAAGTACTGCCTTTAGTGCTTTAATTCCCGCGCGAAGCAGTTAAATAGTCAGAGAGGCGTTGGTTTCAGAAATTATTCTTGATGACTCAGGTGCCCATATTTTATATGACTTACTCTATGATTTTGCATATTTTTCTACTTAATTCATACGGCCTTCACCATTTCTATCCTCATAATAAATTATAGCAAGTTCTAGGATCAAATTCTTCATCCCACAAAAGGTAAGTCCTTTCTGTGCAAGTAAGTGGTACAAAACCAGTCCTTATTCCATGCTATTTCACTCTTTACCAATCGGTGTAAGATATTTATTTACGCATGCAATTGCTTATTATCTATTAGGTTTCACAGCTTGCGAATTCCTTTGAAGAACGTATTTACAAAACAACCACTGTAAAAAGCTTACTTGGCCCTTTTGACTGACAATATACATATATTACTCTTTGTAAGAAAATGAAATAACTCAATATTCCCAGCTTCCGAAGAAAATCTTAGGGAAATATTTTTTTCTTTAATAAAATTTCTATAAAAAAACACACAAGAAGGTTAAGACACGGATACTCCTTCGATGAACCAAATCATCAATGTAATAAATTGTAGTCCTTTTTCCAAGTGCGGTCCCTTGTCGTGTCAGCCTCGTTTATGTCCAGGTTTTGTTAAGCAAAGCTGTTTTTACGTCATTAGGTTAACGAATAGCATATCTAGTTAGAAAACATCAAATACCGCAATGTTCTCGAGAGGAAAAATTAACCAAATTAACAATTTACAAGAAGGCATGTTATCTTAGCGACGAGGGATATAATTTATATCAATTTAACCTCTTCGTAGCATTGTTGGTCGTCAATACGAGGATTATCTTCTCTTTCTTTTTATGTAGGCTCTAATTTCCAAAGTGATTTAAAACGAGCTTATGTAAATTAGAGTCTTTTCACATATCTCGTTTCTGCCTCAGAACATACAAGAGGCATAACAGTGTTCAAGAGAATTAATAAAAACATGAAATATAGACCTATATCTCAATATGCCAAAATATGCTCGGTCTGTGTTTGCAGAGCATAACTTGTTATCGGCCTTTAAATAAATAAGTACTACTCCTATTTACGAGTATTGATACATTTTCACTATCGTATATATCCTACATAACAATTAATTTTGAGTTACTTCATTTTTATATGAAAGGTATACAGAGATAAATACATACAGACTTATAATAGTATAGACATACCGCGTCCAATATATTTTTATCTGCCCGAAGGTTGACCATTGCTGCTGTTTGTTCAAACTGTCTAGGCCAATGCTATGCTCTTGTGAATTTTTAATTAGTTTGTGACCCTTTTGCCGCGTCGTGTCGCTGATGCTGTCACTCGTGCTCTTGCTGTTCTTGTTCTCGGTGGCACTGTTTGCGATCCCGCAGTTGCCATCGCCACTGACGGCTCTGAAAGTTCAACTCTTTTCAGTTTAGTACCGTGTTGACGAAGTCTTCAGAAGCAATGTCATTCCATAATGCACAGTCCCTGTAAGTGTGTGTGTGTATGCTTCGAGTACATATTTAAAATGTATGTATGCATGCGGTTGCAGAGGAATTAGATTTGCATTGAGGAATTATTTCTTATGACCAAAAGCATTAACCTACTAAACTCTTGGGCACTGTTATACGAGTATCGATTAGTTATGAGAAGAGCTAATATTAATTAAATTTCTTACGCTTATAGGTAAGTAAACAACGGTATTTTTCGCAGGAGTGTTTTCATGGTATATTCTTAGAGTGCAATAATCTAGGAATCGATTTGGAAATTTTTGGAAGGTAGGAGTTTTGAGCAGTACAATTTTTCTTGACTATACAATTTAACTTCGGTTTAAATTCTATGCTTATACTCCTGCAACCTGTTGCTACAGAGTATTATAGTTTTGTTCCCTTAACGGTTGTACGTATCACCCAAACCTAATCGAGATAGATATAAAGTTATAATGAGTTGTCAAAAAAGTCTTGCGGTATTTTTATTGCATTTTTTTTTAATGAAATTGAAATGAATTTTTGATGACTCATGCCCAGCTCTTGACCGATGCTACGGCTGCTACTATGTCGGTCTCTTTCGACCAATTCAGCGATTTTATCGCAATTTTCGACGACAGGCCTTCCGGAGCGTGGCGCATCTTCGACCACCTCTACACCAGAACGAAAACGTTGAAACCATCGTTGTGCGGTGAAAATGGAAACTGTATCGGGTTCATAAACTACACAAATTTTATTGGCGGCTTGAGATGCATTTTTGCCTTTATCGTAGTAGTACGAGTACTGTAAAATATGCCGTATTTTCTCATTATTTTGCTCCATGTTTGCGACGCTACAACTCACGAACGACTTAAAAGAAACGACAATCAATCAAACACGTGTTAGCGCGTGAAATGAGCTTTCCAAAAAGGTATAGCATGACCCGGAGCGACGAATAAAACTAGAACTACGCGCTTTCAGCGCTAACTAACGAAAATACCGCAAGACTTTTTTGACAACCTAATATATACATTTATAAATGATCAGGATGACCAGAAAAGTTGAAATCAGGGTGACTGTCTGATTGTCTGTCCGCCCGTGCAAGCTTTAAATTGAGTAAAAATTTAGATATCTTGATGATACTTGGTACGGAGGTTCTTCAGTACAAAAAAAAAATTTGGAGTTTGTACTTATACTTCTATCGACAGTGTGAAAATGGATGAAATCGGAAAAAAACCCCACTCACTTCCAAAATAACGGTACTGTTAAAAACCACTAAAAGCGCAAAAAATAAATATGGAAGAGATATTAAATTTTACCTCCGAGGCGGGCCAAGAGGACTTTGTGGGAGCCGGTGTGAAAATTGGAATTTGGGCTTGTCTCCGCCCACTTTTTGGTGAAATCTCATGTCTTGGCATTGCTTTCATATTCCTATGTCACAGTGTCAAAATGGATGAAATCGGACAACAACTACGTCTCGTTCAGTTTCCAATACACAAATAAAAATGCAATTAATATAACGGCATACGACTTTACAGGAATAATGCATTTAGTATATGCTACCTTATGACCAAAATATTTTCAAATACAATACAAACTGTTCAAACCGCTAATAACGGAATATTTGGACCCCAGTACCTATAGTTGGCTTTTGATCGAAAATATTGATCAATATGGGATATATATAATTGAAATTAAGGGATAACCCATCTTTGTCAATGGTAGTCTGTGTGTCAAAAATGGGTTGAATCGGTCAATTCTTCCCTTAGCCCTCATATACCTAATATAAAGATTTTCTAACTTTTGGGTGACTTTGTACCGCATATATCGGCCAATATGTGAGTTATCGTATCGAAAATGAGAGAGCGTGTTTTACTCATAACAGTGCATCTTTTTGCCAAAAATAGTTGAAATTGGACAAAAACTTGGCATAGTCCTTATACAACTAATATCAATATGTCCGGTAATACCCCAACTCCAATATACTACATATAAGGATTAACGGGTTTCTAACAAATCTCATGTTTCTGTCAGTGTATGAGTTATATTTAGTTTATGTATATATAAAATTGTTTTTGATTTTTGCAAGTTGCAAGAGTATAAGAGTTCGGTTGCTCCCGAACTTACCCCTTCCTTAGTTGTTAATTTATTGATTTTTTCTTTTCGATCTTCTATGTAATTGGGACTGGAGTTTTGAAATTATTCTTCGGGTTTGAAGGTTTTATAAATATGATTTTTCATAATGTATTATAAGGGTGTCTGTTTTGATCCTTATACAAATTTTAAAATTCTTTGAAAGGTGTCTTATTATTTATATATGAATGTATATGTATATTACCTCACTAATGTTACCTCTTTCCCTTCAAATTTTTCCTTTAATTTGTAAAATGTGGTATTAAGGTACTCCAGAAGACTCCATCCATTTCTTGATTCGATTCGGTTGGGTTGAGATCTCTATGCCTGCTTGGGTACGGAAAGTCGGAACCTCTACAGGAGGAAATATGTCAATGAGCGTTATTGTATGTAGATATAATGCAAAACACTATTGTGTCATTGTGACTGTCAGATATAATATAAATATGTTTACTTTGACAGCTGATTTGACGTGTATACTTTTAGGAAACTCAAGGCCTCTTAAAACTCACACAATGATATAAAATGGTATACGGCTATTTTGTCTGCTAAGTGGACAGGAAAGCGGTAGTGCCTTTTTATTCTGGTAAAGAAATATAGCGCACTCAATCATTGGGGTTTCGGTTCTCCATCAGCGTTTTCAGCATTTCGTAAGACAGCGCATTTACGTCACTGTTATTAACAGTGGGTACTTTTGTAAATTTTCGGCGCGCCAACCTTGCCCACCGCGGCACTACGGAATTACTTCCTTTGGTTTGTCAACTTTTTGCACACGTCTCAACTTGTACGCTTGTGTGTGTTGGCTGGTGCATGTGCGAAGGAATTTGAATTTCACACACGTCAATTTTTTGGTATTGTGCCGCAACGCGCCACGCTACCAATCAAGTGCCGAGCGGTGCGGGCCGTCTACAATTGGGAAAGAAAGGAGCAGAATTGTGTTGATGTTGCAATCAACAGTGCAATCGCATTTCAAAGCGTGGCTTTTTTGCCAGCCGCGGCTGCTCATTGCTTTTTTTGCTGCCGTTTTTTCCTGCTCTGTTATTGTAGTGAATTTTGGTCTGCTACTGTGGTTGTTTGGTTTCTTGGTTTTCGTTTTATTTTTATATTTGTACTGGCTGCATTTCACGTAAACTGGTTGGTTTTTTGTGGTGGCAGCGCCGTTTTTACTCGATTTCTACTTCGCCGTTTCGTTTCATCCAAATGGGTATGTCATCGAAGACATGGCGCGCGAATAAACTTACACACATCGCAGCATAAACAAACATTCTGCCACATACATATGTATGTACGGGTATTTGTGTATGTACATATGTATGTACGCGGTCTTTTATTAAACAGAATTAATCCAACAAAAAACAATCGAACGAAGAATCGGTGGCTACCAGAGCGTCAGAAGCAGAAGGATCGCAACTGCGGCGTTGTGAGCAGCAGCCATTGTGTCGGTGAATGGCAACAAAATCAGCAACAGAATGGTGACAGCAGGCGCAGAGAACGCAGTCGTCGTTAGAAACGCACCCAGCGTTGATGTCAGTCGCATCTGTTTCTCGGCGTGTGCTACGAAGTTCCAATAATTTAAGAGCAGTGACAAAATGATTTTGCTTATTTTGGCGTTCGTATTTACATTAGAAAGAAATGACGGCCATAGACAAAACTTAAAGCGGCGCTCGAAATCGCCAACGAAAAACAATAAAATATACTTCTTCAGTATTATACACTGAAGAGGTAGGGTTCGGAGACCCTATAAATTTCTCAGTTTTTGAGATATCGAGCTGAAATAATGCACCTGTTCTTTTCTCGCCAAGAAACTGCTTATTTGACGGAACCGCCGATATCAGACTACCATAGCATATAGCTGCCACGCAAACTGAACTATCAAAATCAAGTTTCTGTATGGAAGATTTTTTATTTGAGAAGGTATACTGTGCCCAAAAAATACGGTGACATTGTATTTATTTTAAAAATTCTTTATTTATTCTTCCAAATCAATTTCATCCCCATCAAAGTAATCCCCTCCCGATGCAATGCACTTATGCCAACGGATTTTCCAATCTTCGAAACACTGGTTGTAGTCACTTTCCGGGATGGCCTTCGGTTCCGTCTTCGCTGCGGCTTGAATATCCTCTATCGTATAAAAACGGTGTCCCCGGAGCGGTCTTTTGAGATCAGGTGAATACGGTGGTTGCGGAACGATATGGGTTGAGTTTTTGGCGAAATGATCACAAATTACGAGGGCAGTATGGGATGGTGTATTATCGTGGTGGAATTGTCTTTCCACAATTCCGGCCTTTTTAGGCAGATACCGTTACGCAAACGACGCATAACGTTTAAATAATATTCCTTGTTGATCGTTTGACAGGTTGGAAGGGATTCATAATGCACAACACCACGATAATCGAAGAAAACAGTCTTGACGGTTTTTCAACACCAAATCATTGATTTGTTGAACGTGAGCTTCGTCGGTTGAGGTTGATGGTCGCCCTGGACGCTCTTCGTCTTCGACACGTTCACGGCCGGCTTGGAACTCACTATACCATTTGTAAATGTAAAATGTATTTTTTTGACGTAGCCTCATTACCAAAGGCTTTCTGCACCATCCACAACGTATCCGCAGCAGAAAATTGTTTCCGTAAACAAAATTTAATGCAAATTCTTTGCTCAACATATTTCGACATCGCAAAAAACGAAAAACTCACTTTTATCAGCTCACAAAACGACACGTATCTCAAACACTAATGAATATTTTGACATGAAATTCGACATATGTAAATGTGACCTAAAAAATAATAATTCTCCAAATCCTTCACAAAATTCTGCACACTGTAATTATCAAAAGCATCGCTACAATTTTCGAACAAAATGTTCAAAACAGATCACTATATTATACAACTTTCTGATAAATATCTTTTTATATCTTCTCATGATATAAAATTTGCAACTGTGAAGGGTATTATGGCTTCAGTGCAGTCGAAGCTAACGGCTTTGCTATGTGCTATTATTGTAATAGTTTTGTTCATCGTTATACATACATAAGAAATGGAGGAAATAAATACTATGTAATCGACCTCTCCACAGAATTGTGTGCGGTCCTTTAATTGGGAAGGTGCCGCAGCCCAGCTGGTTGATGACCTCGTTAGAGTGAAGACTGAGATCACCGCCGTCCTAGAAATGCGATTGACGGGACAAGCAGGTGGGCGAGTAAGTCCTTGTGGCATTTACTACAGTATATAGAGGAGCGCAAGTTCAGTGTGGGATTCGTGGTGGGAGAGAGACTCCGTCGCCGAGTATTGTCATTCACTCTGGTGGATGAAGGTTAGCCACAATCCGTATCAAAGCGAAGTTCTTCAACTGATTTGCGCCAACGCCCAGACGGAAGAGAAGGACGATATGACCAAAGATGCTTTCTATGAGCGCTTGGAGCGTACCTATGGGAGCTGCCCCCGCCACGATGTCAAAATCGTGTTTGGCGACTTTAACGCCAGGGTGGGGAAGGAAGGTATCTTTGGCAAAACAGTCTCTAAATTCAGCCTCCACGAGGAAAGATCCCTGAATGTGTTGAGGGTGACCGACTCCGCTGGGGCCCGAAATATGGTTATCTGTGGTACAAGATTCCAGCATAGAAAAATTCACCAAACTACCTGGCTGCTTTCGGATAGAAAAGCCCCAACCAGATCGATCATTTTGTGATAGACGGAAAACACGTTCCCAGTGTTTTTTTTCTCTGAGGTCGTAACATCGACTCTGACCAACGTCTTTTTGCAGCCAAGGTTAGCACCCGCCTCTGTGCAGCAAAAAACGTACACATGCAGGATGGGATAGATACCGAGAATTGAAGAGGGACCCATTTAAAGACAAAAAAAGGCCGAAATGCGTGAGTAATGCTCGAAAATGCTACGAAAAGATGCGGCAGATGTGATCTAGTGATTGATGCCCAGAGGATACTAAAATTATGGCGGGAACACTTCTCTAGCCTGCTGAATGGTAGTGAAAGTATAACACCAGGAGAAGGCGAACCCGATTCCCCAGTCTATGATGATGGAGCAGATGTTCCTTTGCCCGACCATGAAGAAGTTCGAATAGCAATGAATTGAGGCCAAGCTATTTAAACACGTCGGTGAAGAACTGACAAGGAACATGTATCAGCTTCTTAGTAAAATATGGTCGAACGAAAGCATGCCCAACGATTGGAATTTAAGTGTGCTCTGCACAATCCACCAAAAGGGAGACCCCACAATCTGCGCCAACTACCGTGGGATAAGCCTCCTCAACATCGCATATAAGGTTCTATCGAGCATATTGTGGGAAAGATTAAAGCCCCCGTCAACAGACTGATTGGATTTCAAAACTGATTTTGATAACACGAAAAAGAGCTGCTGTATGAGATATACGACGACATTGACATAGTTCAGCGAATCAAAAGAAAGGGGCTGGGCTGGTTATGTCATGTCGAACATATGGACGAAAACACTCCAGCTCTGAAAGTATTCGATGCAATACCCCCCGGTGGAAGCAGAGGAAGACCTCCACTCCGTTGGAAAGTCCTGGTGGTGAAGGACTTGGCTACACTTGTAATCTCCAATTAGCGCCACGTTGCGAAAAGAAGAAACGACTAGCGCGCTGTTGTTAACTCGGCTATAACCGCATAAGCGGCTTCTGCGCCATTAAAGAAAAATAATCGATATGCAGCCTTCAGAAATATAGATATAATTTTATAATTGCAACCTTAGTCTTCTGTTTAGCCTTTTCATGGAATAATAAAGAGCTGAATATAAAATAAATAAAGCTGTGTCCATTACGCATACCCAAGACAAATACATAGGTGTCTGCATCTTCATCTCTGAAAGCTCGTAGCTGATGTAGATAAAATAAGATTCATAAAAGGAATAAATAAAGTTCGACTGGATTAATTTTTAAATTTAGTTAGAATTTGAAAATCTTTACAGTTTTTTCCCAGAATTCCGCGTTATCTTTTAGTTTTGTATTATTAAAATATTTTATTTCATGGTCATGGTAAATACACGCCAAGTACTCGGGGACAAGTAACCACGATCAATTTGTTTTTGCATGTTTTGTATCCACAAAACCAACTATCAGTTTTTTGATGTGATTCGGCAAAAATTTTGAAAAAAATTTAGTTTTGTTTTCGAAAACGTCGCCGGTTTGCCATTCATGAAGATGACCGAAATTACTGCATCAGTGAAGAACGTCGCATGTACTATAATTGTGAACATACTTTAGGGGGTATTCTCATGTAATCACTTCGAAAAATCGATTTTTTTATATTTTGACAGTAAAACCTATTGAAAACATGCTGTGAAAAATTCAGACCGAAATTCATAGTATTTGATAAGTTACAACTCATTTTCGTGACTTTTTTTTTGAAGTTCGACATTTTTTTTTATGAAATTGGTAGGTACGATAGCCGCAGAACTACTGAATAATAATCAATTCGATTTTTTTATTTCAGACAACATGAACAGCCGCTATCACCATGACCTGTGAACTACTTTTTTTGTTGGGGACTACTTTGATTTAAAAAAAATATATATTAAAAGTGTAAAAAATTAAAAAAAAATTTTTTTTGTACATTTAAAAATACAAATAACAATATATTAAAAAATTAAAATCATTAAATTTCGTTGTCGCGTAAAAAAAAAGGTGGTAAAATGTATGCGTTCATATGAGAGTACCCCCTGAAGTTTTACTACGTAGTCTTAAAGTACCATATGTATAAATATTATGGCGGGTCGATTTACAAGAAGCCAAGAAAATGGAAAATCGCGTATATGTTCTACTGATCATTCTGAACAATTTTGCATAAGAGACTATGAGTTTATAACCGGTTTTGACCCATCAATTTTAAGGCAATTCTGTGGAATCGGTTGTTGGGACATATGTTATATAGTTGTCCGAGCTGGTGAATTCCAACAATAAATAAAAACTCTCAGCGAATATTACAGAGTTCTAAAAAATTTTTTAACGAAACAAGTAAGTTCGGTTGCAACCAAACATTATATACTCTCACAACTTGGAATGGAAAGCCTTAAAGTAAATACATTAAAGTGTAAAATGTCAATCAGAAGATCGAAATCCAAGCAACATATACATATATTTACAATATATAACTCATACCCTGACAGACACATACGATTTGTTAGAAAAACAAAAATCATTATATTATACAGTATATGGGAGTTGGGGTAGTATCGACTCAACTTTATCTATTTTTCTCAATACCAAATTCTATTAACTTGGCAAAGTTCAAAAACTATATAGGGCTTAGGTCAAGCTTTCAATCAATTTTATATATTGTAGGCACAAATATACACTGTTATGAGTAAAATACGCTCTCTCAACTTTATTAAGATAACATATACGAAGACTGCTATATATGTATATTCTGGCCTAGGGCAACACTAAGTGTTGCCAGGTGCAATCTGACATTTCCATTGGAAAGTTTGACATTTTTTAGCATAATATCATTCAGAACGTTTTGTCATTTAATCGTAAATTGTTTTATTTACAGGGAATTAAAAAATTCATCTCGGCCAAAAAATGGAATTAACTCGTGAACATTTTCGTGCGATCATTTTTCACAACTTTCGACGTGGATTATCACGACAAGAGTGCATCGATAAACTAAAATCTTTGTATGGCTATGAAGCATCATCCTATAGCACTGTGAAAAACTGGTACAACGAATTCAATCGTGGCCGACGCTCGCTCAAAGACGAATTCCGTGAAGGTCGTCCAAAAACAGCCGTTGTGCCAGAAAACATCGATGCCGTACGTGAATTGATAATGCAAGACCGTCATGTAACATACCTTCAGATAGAGGCATGCCTATGCATTTCTCCCACCAGCATACATTCGATATTGCATGAACACCTGGCCTTAAAAAAGGTTTGTTCTCGTTGGATCCCGCACAATTTGAAAATCTGTAGATTGGTGTAAAGAAATGCTGAAAAAATACGATCGCGGTGCTTCAAAAGACGTTTATAAAATCGTCACAGGGGACGAATCATGGATCTATGCGTATGAGCCCGAAACAAAACAGCAATCGACAAAAAAAAAAACATTTTCGTTGATAAATATGCCTATTTACATTATTAGGCCAGAAATATATGCATATAGCAACCTATGTATTGACCGATATATGCGGTACAAAGTCACCCAAAAGTTAGAAAATCTTTAAGGTACATATATGAGGGCTAAGCGAAGTATTGACCGATTCAACCCATTTTTGACATACAGATTATTTCAGTTCTATATCTCCCATATTGATCAATATTTTCGATCAAAAGCCAACTATTGGTACTGGGTTCGAAATATTCAATTATTAGCGGCTTGAACGGTTTTTATTGTATTCTATTTAAATTTTTTGGTCATAAGGTGGCATATACTAAATGCATTATTCCTGCAAAGCTTTATCCCGTTATATTAATTTTTTCATGGTTTTCGTACTACGAGTATAAAGTAAAAAAAGGAAGGCAGGTATATACAAGTATATATAACCCTACATCTATCTCGACTAGTTTTAAGTTATATATACAACCGTTAGGTAAACAAAACTATTATACTCTGTATCAACAGGTTGTTATAATTGCTATATTTTCACTAAGTTCAAATACCAAATTGAAACTAAATACCTTCTCTCTTTCCTCCCGGGAGATAAAGCTCCTTTTTCGTTCGGGTAACGATAATACAGATTGAGTAAAAGTATGGAGTAGTGTGCTTAACCTGAGGGAATTTGAAACAAAATCTTATCCATAAGATTTGAAGTGTTTCGGATTTTATGGATTATTTAGACTGCTCCGAATGTTTAGAGCTTTAATGCGTAAATTCAATTTTAATATTTACGTGTTAAAATATGAATATATATGTATATACTACATATATTAATAATTCCTACTAAATTGACCGAGTAACAGGCGAAAATTTAATTCATGTTGAAAGTAGAAGAAAATTTCTGAAAATGTAAATATCAAAATTAGTGCTGGCTTGTAACAAGACTAAAATAAATGTTACTGGATATCGCAATATGGGGAAATCATATCTTACGGAGTCCTGAATTACTAATTAAAATGGTTTGTTTCAAAATTTTTGAAAAGGATTATTTTGCAAACTCGGGAGTATTCCCAACCAAATACTAATGGGATGGTGGACGTTTGTAGTAGCTACATACTGTTCCACACCTCTACAACTTACTACGCATTCTTCAATTTGGATTCGATTTAAGCCTTAATAATATTATTTGCTCACACACACATTGAAGACCTTTAAGCGCAACAAATTTTTGTAGAAATACACACTGTCATACATAAAATATAAACATATGTACACAAAAACATAAATGCCCACAAAGTCAGTGGTAAACAAACTAAATTATTCCTTCGAATGGATTTTGTTTTTGCCTCCTCTGATGTCCTTTTATCTACACGTACGTCTTCCTACTTGATTGCCATTGTAGTTGTTGTTGCTATTGTTGTTGTCATTATGCTCCTGCACATCGGCGCAACAGTTGATTGTGCACAGAAAAGGAATAGCAAGACAACAAAAAGTAATTTTTGGGCAGGCATTCTTATACGCTTGATAACACACCTCAAGCACACGGCGAAATGCCAACAGACATCGCTTCGTATGTCCAGCCGACCGTCTGTCCACATACCAACACCGCTGTGCAGAATGCCACAATGGCAGCAACGTGAGCAGGGGTCAAGGGATATGAAAAGAAAAAATGCAGAGAGAACAGAACGGTGTGAGAGAGAGAGATTGAGAGCGAACAGCAGAAAATACTGACCACACTTTTTACTCTTGCTGCTGGTGCTGCGTCATGTGGTAAGTAAATTAGTGGAAAATGCGAAAATGCAACTCGGTTTCGCATGTTGTTGCTGCTCGAAGTTGTAGTTGTAGTAGCTTTAATAGTATTGGCTATAATTGTTGTTAACTTCGGTGCAACAGGCAGAGACGCCCGCTCACCAACCACATGCTTTTCTTTGCGGCTTGCTGCTGCACCATCGCCTCTACTAGATTAATTTCGTGCTCGTTCGGCAGCCGCGCAGCACCCATGGTGCAGCATCCAGTATTCACTGGTGAGTAGTGCCGCACTGAATACCAATAACTACAAGCAACTCCGGACACTGGCTCTGCCATTACATATTTGATTAGCCCACTGGTTGTTGTTGCTGCTGCTGCTGGTGCAGCTGGCGTTACTATTGAATTCGTGGTCACCACTCTGATGTTGTTTGTTGCTTTAACTATTACCGGTACCATGGTGTCGGGTTTTCTTAGCCAAATTTATAATAAACCAGTTTCTGTGTTGTAATTCTGTTTATGGTGCTGGGCCAGTTCGCTCCAGCTGCTCTCTTCCCCATGCCGAGAGCGTTGCTCGCTCAAATCATGCACACGTGACTTCTCAGTTGTTCAGCATATTTTAAAAGGTATTTTTACGATAAAAAACGACAAAAATATATATAGCCGATTGGATGGTAAGCCATTGCACAGTGGAACCAGCAGGCCAAACTTGGTCTCGCTAAATTTTTCTTTATATCTTAAAATGACATAATGGTATTAATCCGCTTTAGTAGCCTATTATGCTAGTAAAGCCAGTTAGTCTTTTCTCATCTCCGTACTAAAAGCAAACTACTCGGAGAATTTTTGCAGACATAATATGCTGATAAAATATCAACACCTTGGAATTAGCAATTTCTTGGTAAAATCTTATATTTTCGAAAACTCAATTTTGTTTACGAAGAGAATAATTCTGTTTCTCAAAAAAAGTCGATAAAAATTCATCGATTAATTATTGTTTAAGGACAATACATTTAATTTTACTTTCCCGCTAATTGTTAGCTTTTAAGTTTCGAGATAAACGTACTCTCCCGAAAACAACATCAAATGATTTTTAAATATTTCTGCTCGTCAAATATGGATGAATATCGAGAAGACAATACTTACTTAAAGACTTGAGGTCGTAGAAAACAGCATTGGGTTTTGGGTCCGACGCCTTGAAATAATTCTTGCCAAATTTCGTGGAAAAGAACAGGCTTTTGATCGTTCATTTTATTTGGCAGCCATATGCAATCGTATTCCGATATTGGTGGTTCCGGCAAATAAGCTGTTTCTTGGGGAAAAAGTACGTGTGCCAAACTTTAGATGAATATTTCAAAAACTGAAGAGTTAGTTTATGATAACAGGCTGACGGACATGGCTATAACGACTCAGCTTGTCATACTGATCATTTATATATAAAACCTAATATACTCTTTACATCGTTAATTAAACTAAATGATCTATTTAGATCGAGGACTAAATCATGTTTATGGAAAAAGAAATTGGTCACATAAAAGCTTTTTTTTAATGAAAAAAACTAATATAGAAGGATTTGTATGATTGATTTCTGTAAATTTCTTCCATAAAATGATATTAAAAAAAAGTAGAAGCAGAAGTTTCAAGTAAATCGGTTGATTAAAGGTGGAAATTTTTTGACAGATACTCCATAAAAAGTTCTTTCGTGAAAAATATGTCTAAGGTTTCCGGCTAAAGCTTAATGGTGCGAGTTGTCACAACCTAAAGATCAGTTGCCCTTTTCAGACAAATTATACTTTATATTGAACATTTTTTATTACTTAAACCTTCGAATTAGGAAAGAAATTTTCAATTGTGATGACAGCACTATGTAAGATATTGAATAAAAAAAAATTTCAAGTTTTTAATTGAAACTAATTAATTTAATAATTATTTACTCGCAATCATACACTGTACAGATATGGAGAGAGCACGCAGTTGCAATTACAAGCAAGTTTGCTAGATTCTTTGAGCACAAGATTTTAATAGGCAAGAGAGTGTGGAGCGAGCGCGGAAATAACCACGAGTTGTATGTAGTAAATGAAGTCTAGTTCTACGAAAATAGATGCGAAATAAACAAGAAAATAACATTTTTGATAAATAACTAAATTGTTTATTGTGAAAAATTAAAACTAAGAGAATTAAAAAAATATTGAAGAATTTTTAAAGCCTGTATCGTACACTCGTCACAAAGCGATTTCCTCACCACCACACAATCGCAAAATAGTTAAGCACAAGCTGCTGTCGGTATGCGCAGCGCGCACAGTGAGCTTCGTTATGCGCCACTCGAATGAGTATTTGCAACCAAATTAGATAGTCAGCATGCGTTTGCTGTTTACAGTTCAGTAAATACTCGTCTCGTCGTATATATGTCAACATATGTATATATAAATATACATATATATGTATGTTTGTTGCATGTGGGAGTGTGCCTATGTTTGTGGCAGGCAAAAGCGCACTCAAAGTATTATTTGCCAGTTGGCAAAGTGTTTAGGCTGCTCTAATCAACTATCAAGCGTGACCCTCCTCCTGCTGCCTACCCTCGCAGCCGTATGTGTGTAACGGCGCGCATATACGGCGACCTTTGCGAGTCATCATTCTTCGGCTGCTTGACTGCTGTGGCATCGGTGGCACGGGTGCCCACTGTTGCGCGCTATCATCAAAACAAAAATAAAAACAAAATAGAAACAGAAAGCAAGCAAAGCAAAGCGAAACCGAACCAAAAACCTCGGCACAGTTTGTAAGCAATCATTAAAATACCACATCTACAAGCGTGCAGCAAAAAGCTGAAACGCGTATGTGTATATGTGTATGTGGGTGCAATCACACACTCATACGTACTTACCAGCGCTTTCGCGTATCATTTGCGCTTCAACACTAAAGCCTCCATAAAAATTCTATACTCCGAACTTTTTGCATTTTTTCCACTCTGAAACTTTGCTTTTTTTCAGCAAAAAAGGCAACACAGATCCACACACACAGATATGTCTGTGTTGTTAGCATACGCGTTCATTTGATAGCATGCAGTAGGCAAATAATCATCTGCGGCAACTCACCATGCACCATTCACCAGTTAATATTTACCATTCACCACAATTTTGTTTGCGATGTGAGGGGTTTAGATTCTTGCCACAGCATCTCTGCGGCTGCCACTGCTGCGACACAGCGCTGTTGTTGTTATTGTTGCTACACAGCTTGCTCTTGCGCATACTCGCCGTACTTGCACTCGTACATTCTCGTGCTCGAATGCAGTCGTCGGCTCATGTGTTTGTATGCATGTATGGGTGTGTGTGTGTGGCTAATTGTGGACCTGTCGTCAGTTCTTTTTGTATTTTAAAGCACTTTTTGTGCATTTTAAAATTCTTATGCTTATGTGCTTATATGCTCTTGGAGCGTGTGTTCGGATGGTCGTTTGCTTGGCTGGCTAGATTGTTGGCTCCTTTGGGTCGTTGGTTTGTTGATTGGTATGGTTTGGTTGTTTGACTGGCTGACTAGCTCGCTGAATGCCTGGTTGACTGGCTGGCTGGCTCTGGCTTTGGCTTTGGCTTTATGCTTTGTGAGATTTCGGTGCCCATTTTGTTTGAATGCAACATGACAATAAGATGAGCAGCAGGCACATTGGCAACACGCTGTGTTTGCATACATGGTAAAAAATTACGGTATTCTACTTATATTATATATTCTTATTAGCGATGGGATGAGTACTCTCAACGAAGTGGTAATGGAACCAAGTGCAATTTCAAACGCCTTAAAAAAGAAGGTGCATGAGAATGCATTTGATAATCATTCCAACTCATTCTTCAGAGGTATAGATATTGATATTTACGCCAAGTAAGCTGCAAGAATAGCTCCTTTAATTTAAATTATAAACTTAAAATTGAATAAGTTGTTATAATAAAAATATTAACCGATAGTATTTGAGTACTTTTAGATACTTTGAAAATACTAGTCTATAGCCCTTTAGATACTAGTCTATAGCCTTAAAAATTGCTTAATTTGACAATTTATGTTTTCAGTTAGGCTTTTTACTGAAATTTGAATTCAATTCCTTTAAGAAGACCTCTACAGGCGAAAGTCATTTTAAGAACCATTAGCCATTAGAAGATCAGCCGTTAGAGATTCCAGGTCACGAAAATTTAATAATTTTCATTAATTTAAACATCATCATTAACATTATATCCAACAGAAAAATATTCTCATATCAATTGTTTCTTCAAGAATTATGGAAAATTATTTGCTTTTGTAAAAAGATTTGGAACATGATTTTGCGCTGTGTATTTGTTATTGCTTTTGGAGATTTTTTTACAATTCAAAATTCTTTTATACAAACACACGAACACTCCGCCTCACGTCCGTTTACCTTGTCTTCCAGCTAGAGCGGCATACACGCACACACAGATACAAATGAGCGCATGTGTATGACTTCAAATAAAATACATATGAAGACGCAAGTACATCTCGTATGCTGTTGCTGCTGTTGCCGCTGCTGTGATCATCCAGAAGAGCATAATAGCAGAAGTTTAGCTCAGTTCAATGGAAGACAACTCAACCCGCTGAGCTTGGATTTGCTGTGCAAACGGTCACAGGTTACACTCTGGCAGCCAACTTCTTTTGCCATTCTCAATGATCAGCTGCCCAGCTACATTTACATTATGTTGACAAAGAGCAGCAGCAGCAACAATAAACACACTCAAGCGCACGTGTATTCACCAGCGCGCTACACCGGTTGTTTGGCTTCGGAGCCTTCTGCACGGCTCATGGTCGGTTTTGTGTTTGTATTTACCACTTTGTCCATTCCACTTGATCGTTGGCTGCTCGCGGTGAGCAATGCGCTTGCGTTGTGGTGTGCTGTGCTGTGGTGAATTGGTCCTATGCTTATGCTGAGACCTGCTCACCAACATTTATGCTGCGTCGTTCAGGTTGGTTTTGCTCTTTGGCTAGTTGTTGGTCGCGCTGTCAGCGTCAGCGTTGGCGCTCACCTTTGTTTGGCTTGTTGTTGAATGCCACCACACTTGCTTGCAGCATTTTGCCCCGGTATGGTATGCTCAGGTAGAAAAGAAAAACTCCACTTCAGTTCTTCGTGTGTTTTCGTTGTAAAATCAGTGAACGTTGCTCGTGTGCGGACGGTTTTTGTGCAGCGTAGCGCGTTTTTTCGGTATAAAATCCAACTACCTACATACAATATATGTACAAATGTGCCTAAGTTCAGTGCAGTAAAATTATTTTGATAATTGGAAATGCATATGCATATTGCAACCGACAAATATACGTTGCAACATATGGCAAATATATGAGAAAAGTAAATCCCATTGATTAACGAAAACGCGCGGTCAATAACAACACGATAATCGGTTGCAAAATGAAGGAAATTCATTAATTGTTCAATCGAACGGCGCGTAGTGCTTTGTAGTGACAAAGAAAAATATATTGAGCCACAATTTTTCATTTAAAAAAGTAAAGGAAGTTTGTGCAATTGCGAGATATCGCTATAAATCTCAGCAACACCGAGCTGCAGTTGTGAGAAGCTCGAAATATTTACTTTACTTGTGTTCATGGTGTAGCTGAAAATATACATAAGTATGTGCATAAAATCGGAAAAGTGCTGAGTGTTAGATAAATATAACAAATTGCAACGAAAAAGTTGTTGCTGGCAGTTTTGTGCCTTTTTTGTATGCTGTTCTCTAAAAGTAACAAGTGGCATTTGGGAATCAACCAATCTTTCGCAAGTGTTACGTGCGCAAGTGTGAAGGCAAGGTGCCACAAACCCCGCTAATTCCACTGGAATACCAACAACAAATCTGGTGACAAAAAGGAATACACGCCTACGACAATTGGGAAAAGTAAGCATTCGAGTTGTTTCAGCAACAAAGTCGATTTTGTATTTGTTAAAAATAAGTAAGCGCAGGAAATTTTCAAGCATACAACAACAACAACAATAATGTGCAAAACTCTGTGCGATTTTCCATATGGAATATTGTGTATACTCGTATCGGCCAGGCGAAGGCACCACATGCGCGCAGTTGGCGGTTGCGTCGACCGCGTGCTGCCGCTGCCGTTATCGCCTGAAATGTGTGTGCAGTTGAAAAGTAGCAAAACGTAAATAAAACAACAAACAAATACAATAATACAATAACACAATAAGTGAGGAAACACAAACTAAAAAAAATAGAAAATCAAAAAACAAAAAGTGAAAAATTAAACAAAGTGAAAAGAAATATTTTTCAACAAGTCAAACGGGTTATTTGCGCTCCAACTGCCACTGTCGCTGCTGCCGCTGCTACGGCTGCGGCTGCGGCTGTTGCTGTTGCTTTTGCCGTTGGTGGTGGCTCTCTAGCGAGTTTGATTATTTGTTTGTGTGTTGTTGTTTGGCGGCAGCTAATGCAGTAAATGCAGCAGCAATGCAATTATGGCTAACCTCCTATTGAAACAATTTTAGTTTTCTCGCTTAACTCACATACATACATGCGAGCATGTGTGCAGGAAAACGGTTTTTCAATCGAACACATAAACAAAAATATTAAAAATTATCTGCTGCGTTGATTCAAGTGCTTGTGTATGTAGTGGGCTTGTAGTAAACAGGTGATTTGTTTCAGAAAAGCATTCGAAAAACAAGCACTAAAAATATTTTTATTTTTTACATCAGATCTATAAAATCCCATAAAAACAAGCAGCTCAGTGCTTCTTTAAACAAAAGACTTTAGCCACGAACTTGACGTGTTTTCCATGGAAAAGCGAAACAGCGAAAGGCAATTTAAATTCCCTTCTGGGTGAACTGTAAGATTTCCATATTAAGCTGGTGTTGTGCTCTTGTGAGAAATTAAGTTTTTCAAATAAAGTTCTTAAGTAGTTAAAGTTTTTTCTTGACTCTATAATTTTCGCAAAGTTTCTGTATAATTTAAACACTTTTTCAAGTCTAGCTATTTCACATTAAATATTAGTGACAGTTGGCTGTCCAATGTCAGTTCAAATTGGGTTAATCAAAAGACTTAGGCGTCAAACCTGCGTTAGAAATTATTTCAAATTTATATACTCTTGCAACCAGTTGCTACAGAGTATTATAGTTTTGTTCACCTAACGGTTGTACGTATCACCTTGTTTTAGGTGATAGATAAAGGGTTATATATATATAAATGATCATGATGACGAGAAAAGTTGATAGTCTGTCCGTCCGTCCATCCGTGCAAGCTTGAGTAAAAATTGACATACCTTGATGAAATTCGGTATGCAGGTTCCCTAGTAAAAACAAACTTTCGAGTTCGCAGATGGGCTAAATATAATAAAAATATATAAAGTGCCATAACTAAGCACAAAACTAATATATAAAGGTGTAATTTGGTATAGAGCATCGCTGTAGCATGCGGCACCTGTGGGCAAAATTTCTCTTATAAGTTTAATGTACTTACCTCCTAAACCACTTAAGCTACAACAACCAAATTTGCTGAGTAAAAATCTTATAAAAGCTTCTACCAACATTCTGAAAATGGATGAAATCAGAGGATAACCTTGCTCACTCCCCATATAACAGTACTGTTAAAAACTACTAAAAGAGCGATAAGTCAATAACTAAATACGCCAGAAATATTAAATTTTACCACCGAGATAGTATGATAGAGCTTTACGGTAACTGGTGTAAAAATTGGACGATCAACGTGGCACCGCCCACTTTTTGAAAGAATACCATATTTCGGGACCTGACCAATCGATTTTGAATCTAATACGTGGCTCCTTACACTTTTATGTCATATTGTGAAAATGGACGAAATCGGACCACAACCACGCCTACTTACTAGAAAGAACAATTTTAAATTCCTCTTGATTTCACTTGATTCATTCAGTTTCCAATACACAAATCGAAAACCAATTAATATAACGGGATACAACTTTGCACGAATAAAATCTCTAGTGTTTGCCACCTTATGACCAAAAAATGTTGAAATCCAATAAAAACTGTTCAAGCCCCTAGGTATCGAGTATTTATACCCCGGTATCTACCTATAGTTGACGTTTGATCGAAAAGGTCGGGCAATGTGTGCTATACAATATACAACAACTGAAATTATGGGATAATTCTTTCCATATATTGGTATATTTGTATGTCAAAAATGGGTTGAATTAGACCAATACTTCCTTTAGCTCTTATACGTACTTAATACATGTATAAAGATTTTCGAACTTCCGGGTGACTTTGTACCGCATATATCAGCCAATATATAACTCACATATTGGAATGAAAATAATAGAGAGTGTTTTATTCATAACAGTGCATCTTTGTGCCTAAAATAGATAAATTTGAGCGAAAACTTGGCTTACCTCATATATCCGGCTGACTTTAAAGTATTGCCCAGGCTTTGATTCTTGCAAGTTGCTAGAGTATAAAATGTTCGGTTGTAACTGCACTTAGCCCTTACTTGTGGAAGTTGCCTTTTTAAGAATCGACAAACCATATGCCAAGAGAAATTCAAAACACCACAATTATCGAGATTAAAAATACATTTAATAATCACGAACGCGGTCAGTTCTGTACTTCGTATATTAAAATATTAAAAATATTCGTATCTTAAAGGGAATTCCAACAAGAAATAAATATCCCATGAAAATTCATAACGTTATTTCATAAGTCAAAATTTCAAAATCAGTTCTCAAAATCGAAAAGCTGGATTTTGCTGGTAAACATTTTAAATTGTCAGAGAATCTACATAGGCGTCCATTAGCGCGCATTTTATTAGCATAAAACCAAAAAACCTCAGTGTTTCCCAAGAAGATTACTACGATTTGGTAAAAAAAAATACATTAATTGTTAATGAAACTCAAATATTTTCTATTTAAAATGAAGTACAATCAAAAAAATTAAATTCTGAATAAGACATCATTCAAAAACTCCACGACTTCTTTTGTGGGAACGAATCCGATGAACCCAATTTTCGAGTAATTTTTTTCTAAATCAAGTTTAATGTCATGAAAATCACGTTTAGTATTGTCTTCTAAAGCTTGGGAAGAGTCTAGCTTATTGCTAAGGACCAATGATACAAACAATAGCAACTTATTTTAAGACATTCATTGTTACAATTTCTTGAAATAATCGAATCTCCAAACTTTTCTCGCAATAATTCGGTTGTTGCACGTGCTGTGTGGCACGTAGCCCTGACTTGTTGGAACCAGATGTTGTCAAGATCAACTTATTCCCATTGCGGCCACGAGAAATGGCTATCACCGATCTATACCGCTCTCCATTGACAGTAATGGTGCCACCAGCTTCATTTCGAAAGAAATACGGACATATGTATATAGTAAATGTTGCTCTTGCGTATTTCTTTCCATGATGAAGTTGTAAACATTACTGAATACAATAAAAAAATTTCAGATCATGACATATTAAAAACGATACTTAGAAATTATATCATTCTTATTGGAAACCCCGGTATAACAATGAAATATACAACCTAAGATGTTAGGAAAGACTGTCTATAGAAGTTCTGGTTTCGAAAATATTGTTCAAATTTAAAATCAATCAATTACTAATTGAATGATTTATGTTTTCGACCGCCTTTAAAAATAAGTTTTAACATAAATTTTAAGAATTCTGTATACCAGCGTTGGAAGCCTTTCGACCTATACTATCTATAGTCTATGTACGTGCCATTTCCATCTCAAATGCCGATTTTACAATTTATATAATTTTCAAGACGAGGCTCTCAGCTGGTTTGGTCTCAATTACACCTGTCAGGATGAGAAAATGACTTGAATTTGGAGTGTCAGTCTGATTGTCTGTTCGTAATTTCGACCGTTCGTCCATGCGATGATATGAATCAAAATTAAAGTATCTTAATGAAACTAATGAAGTTACCCAATAGCTACCGAAACCGTTTCTACGAAGAGCTTTATTTAATATTTATGGTATTTTTTCATAAGTTGTGTGGAAATATCTTGTTTTAATTACACTGAATTCACAAATTGTATAAAAAAAAATTTGGGATTTGGTAAGTGTGGGTGGTGAATGAAAACGTGTCGATAAGCTACCCAAAACTAATCATACATATACTGGCAGTAAAATCCGCAAGGATATTAACATTTTTATTTGGAAGACAGAGAAATGTTTTTTGCAAACGCATTAAATTGAAATGGAAGCGGTTCATTTAGCAAGTAAGGGCTAAGCTAATAGGTTTGAGACCTAACAAAATATTTATAAATGATCATGGAGTTGATTCGATTTAGACATCTCCATATGTCTGTATATACGCTGATTGACTAGCAGTTTTTGAGATATAGATCTTGTTCTTATATTGGTATTTTAAAATAATTACGGTACGGAGAAAAGCTTTTCCATTATACTTATATAACCTCAAAAAATTCTTCGGTGAGGAGAGGGTTAGTTTTAATTTTTTTTCTTCAAATACATACATAAAAATAACTTTCAACTGTTAAAAAAGTTTCAATGAAATATTTTATGGAACATTTTCTCAAAGCATACAACAACAATATAACTAGCATTGACCCTGAGTGTTTTGTACTCAACCATTATTATACACATACAGTATAGTGCATACATACTACTTTCGTGTAGAAAAATGATTTATTAGGAATATTTTCATACCTGTCTGTCAAAGTGGCAACCCGCGTTTCAGTGCAGTTCCAATAAAATGCGTAAAATATTTCTGTACTATATTACGAAATCGTTGTAAGCGAACACGTACAGGTCATAAAGCAAGGTGAAGCGCACGATAGGAAACAGATTTCCCAAACTACTTACAATGGTATTAGATATGTAGCTGTATTTGGGTACTATATATGTGCGTGTGTGTTCATATGTGACTGTAGAACAGAGCGCATAGTTATGCGTGCGTGAATTGTGATTTATTTTTGTGTGTGCGAGTACATCAGCCGAAAAGGAATCCTTCACCCTCACATGCTTTGCCGCACATTTAATGAAACTACAAAAAGGTGGAAAGGAAAAATGAAGATATCTAGAAAAGGCAAAGGAGTGTATCGTGGACTTAAAGATTTGAGCGTGTTTGGAGGTGAATGAATGTGGCGAACAGATCAACAATTGCGCTCACCTCTACACATATAGAAATAGAAACCTGTGGGCTTGTATGTGTGTGCGTGCATTGTTGCAGTTGCAGCTACATGTGAAAGGCAGGAAAATTCGTGCATTGTATTTTTATGCAATTCATGGAATTGATTGTATGATTTTTTCGGCTATTTTAATCGACAGCTACAAGCGCTTATATACCTGCTTTTATATACAATATATATACAAGGGTAAAGCATGTAATATAACGATGTTTTATTTTTTGAAATATTTTGTTATTGGAAAATCTAATCGTGTAATCGTGACGTGAGTGCCGCAATGTTGCTACCAAATGCGTTTTCTTGAGAACTGACGGTTTTAAGGCTTTTGCCATTTGCTGCTAGTAAAATTGTCTTTGGAGTGTGTGTTACAGTGATGCATTTTGGCCATGAATGGCTGAAGCGAAGTTTACGCCTTTTTTGGCGCTTAGTTTCTTGAAACTTATCAAGAATTCCACCCGTGTACTGTGTTTACAAATAAGTTCAGAAAATCCTGCGAAGATGCATTGGCGTTCAAAAATAAAAATTTGGTGGATCTTGGCGTAGTCAAGATGACTGAATTCAATTTTTCTAAATACTTTTAGCATACTGCTCTCTTGGTATTGAAAATCTCTACTAGATTTCGCAAAACATTTCGTCATTGTTTTCGAAATACCTAAAACCCCCCACTTATGAATTAAGATCTCAATTAGTATACAAAAATGACTGCATTTTAAACTACTGTATACTACTTAACTGTATTTTAAAATTTGTAAAAATTTCAGTTTGAATTTATTTTGTCCCCAAGATTTCAAAAACTGTCCAAAACTCTTGGAAAACAATATTTACATGTGACGAAATTTTATATTTTCTTTATAATCTTGAAGAAAGACGCAAAAGCTTTAGTTTGAAGTTAAGGAATCAGAATTATCGTATTGAAAGTCTAAGACGATGGAAGAAAGATCCAGCACACATATGAAAAAATCAAGAACTAGGATTAGCTCAAAATTGCAAATAATTATAAATTATCTTGTAAGCCCATGTCATTTTGCCTTTGGCCGTTATCAAATTCGATTGTGGCTAAAGCAACCCCAAATGAAAAAAATTACACCTCGAAACTGTATGGCACTTTGGATGGTCTTACTTTGCATCCTTTCAACAATTTCGCCGAACTTTTTAAATTTGTTCTCATCACTCCAAATTTGTTTTTTCTAAATTATTGATGGCATTTGATTATACTTTTTGGCGAATTCCAATCGTGCCTTCAAGTTCTTTTGGCTGATACAAGGCTTTTTGATATGGGATTCTCCGCTAAATTAATCGTTCTAAAACGTAGATCTGAATAAATCGGACTGGAAAAGCGGGTCTTTCTTCATTTCTGAATATTTTACTCTCTTCTCGAGCAGTGCCGTGGCGCGGCCCGATTTTGGCGCGTTCTCTAGTCCACCATATTTCTTGAATTTTTTTATTACTGTTCGGATTGTGGCCTAGCTTCTAGAATATTTTTTGCAAATCCCATTCCAATTATATGATCCGCAACAATCGGAAATGTCAAAGTTTATTTAAAAAATTTTTGGCATTTTACTAAATTTAATACGGAACTAACTAAAACACTTTATTGAGATGGGTTTCTTAATTTTTTTAACACATATTTAAAAAATTATTTACACATGAATAAACTACGCGCAAAGAATGCACACTTGTTGTGGAGAAAAGGGCGTGAGCTAAATTTCGGCGAGATATCTCAAAAACCGCGGAACTAGTTCGCGTATTTACAGACAGAAGGACATTACTAAATCGTCTCAGCTCGTCTTGTTGATCATTGGGATATATATTTTATAGGTTCCCCTATGTTTCCTTCTGGGGATTGGGGGGAACAGATAATTGTTAGCTTTGAAACATATATTTATAATTTGGTTGTAATAAAACAATTTTCAGATCTTTTTGAATGAGTTTAAAATGTTTTTTAAGCTACTTGGAATCATAAAAAGCTGAGAATCAATTAAAAGACAAAAGAATGCTACACGCAAGCAACAAAAATTGCCAAAATGTTGAAATCTTGTTCTAATATCACTCTAACTTTAAAAGCCCACGAAACCATCAACATTTTCGTTTGGTATATTCTACGAACCACTTTCTAGCGTCAACCAAGAATGGGTAATCGTGTATTTATGGCTCCGCCATGTGTCCAAAGAAACACTAACTTTTATTACTTTTAATTAACACTTGACATTAGCACAGCGGCTTCCCAACGGTCCACAAAAACAACGACAGCTACCTCCGCAAGCGCAAACGAATTCGCTCGCCCATTCTCCTACGGCCATTAAAGCATAGAAATTATAGTGGTTAACGCATTTTAAGTAGCTAATGCGGAGCATAACAAAAGCGTAGTAATCATAAAACAATGTACGATTACATAATACAAACATACATACATTCAACAACGACATAACAAGTTTATGGGTTAGTGTGTGTAAATTATATTTTTACGCATTTTTGTTTTATTTTCTTAAATTCAGAATCCCATTTGGGGCTTTGCCTTGGCTTGCGTGAAATATTTTTGGAATGATCATAAAAATTATAAATATTACGATTTCTTTGCGGTGGGGATTTTTTTCAATTTGCTACAAGGAGTTTATCTTATTAATTAAGAAAAGACATTAAAATCAGTTACTGCTTTTCTTATAGATCCCATGATACTCCAGAAACTATGGGTTCATGTTTTTCTCTGCATTATTTTATAAACTGCTTCATTGCTTTGGTCCAAACTTGACCACACACTGCTTTTATTTACAAAATTCAACATATTAAAATTATCAAACGATTACTCTCTTCACTATATCAAGGAGCATGAATCTCAGACATGCGAAACCAATGAGCTCAGCAACTGTTCTTCTACATTTTTCAGATGATTGGCTCTTCTTCTGTCACAAATTTTAATGCAGTTCCTGATGTTGTTGAAAAAGAGGAGGTACCCACAAGTGTTAGCCACTTTCGAATTGCGGACTAATTAGAAATGGGCTTTATGAAGTCATCAATTTTCAAATATTTTCCAACCCGATTTGAATGATGCCGATTTGTTAACGCCACCAAATTATCTAAGTAAAGAGTAGTTTCTCCGCACTTCGATTTTGAACATAATTGGTCTCACGGTTCTTAGCTCTTCAATCTGGAAAATGTAGTTTTACGAGACGTTATTCCATACATACAGCGCTAATATCGCCTTCAATTTCTAACCTAAAATTCAGAGGTGAAGACGGAGTCATTTCATTACCATCACCGTCGTGTAAATTTCCTAGCGGGTTTCTCGTTCTTAATGCAGTCTGAGTTGTAAATTGTGCACTATGTTTGTACATTAAACTCATTGTTTGGTCTGTTGAATGCGCCTAATGTCATTTAAATTGCCACCTAGCATAGAGGAGTGCAGTTGGCAGTGCAGCCGACAATCTCCGAGGTAATGTAACTTTTCTACGCGGCCATTAAGATTAACAAATAACAAAAATTACACACTGCATTTACGCTTAAATACAAACTCGGCAAACGAACATACAGATGTAAGTGAGTGACTATATAGGGATGTGTGTTTGCGAGTGTGCCGCCGCAGATTATCAATGTTGCATGCTCAATGTAGCAACTGATGGCGCACGCACGACTTCAGATCGGTGCAATCTCTTCCGCACCGGCGCCTTGCCGCGACTGCGTGCGCCTCCAATTCGTCAATGGTTATGGGCATGCAGTGGTGTGGGCTTTTTTGGTGTCGTAGACCACACGCATGCAGCGTGCAACGTGCAACATGCGGCGTGCGCAAATTACACGAATGCATACGCATGCGCATGCGTGCAGTTGTGTATGTATGCATGCATGTGGCTTAGATTTCGACACAACTTAGTGCAAAATATAAACATTTGTGTACCGACTACAGCCTTATGGGCCTAACCATTGCATCTCCATCTAGTTGCTGTTCATTCGCTCATTTTCAATTTGGATTTCCACACATTTTTACTTTGTTTCATTTGCTAATATTTCACAGGTTTTAATTGTCTTGAACTAATTATTTGTAGTTGTGAGTGTGTTTTTTAACTTAAATATAATTTAATTGGATTGCTTCGCAACCCTCCACCTCCAACTGCGCTGCAACGAAGTCATCTCATACGATTTTATACTTTTTACTTTTTTTGCTATATTAATACACATATTTTCATCGCTTAAATAGATAATTGTGTTTAAAATTTGGCCCATTTTGCACTTACGCTAAGGCATTAGGAAATTTTGTTAATACAATTTGGTTGAAGGTAGTAAACACTTAAATTCGTTTATGGATAAATAATACATATTTGACTTTAATTTTTATGAGCTTTTTATGATCTCATTTATGGACTGACTCAATTATCCTTACATTCCTTCTCTCGTCTTGGTTCCCAAAGTCGACGTTGAAACTTGGTCTTGTGAATCAGTTAAGTAAAGTTCAATACCCTGTTAAACGGAGGTAGGCCACCATAGGAAAATTTGGATGTCTTTTTTTGGGTTAAAGTACACTTCAGGGTTCTAAAAACATTATTCAGTTAGAGGAATTGAGTAGTATTTTCGGTTTCCTTGTCTAATTCGCTGTAATGTCGAAGAGTTCAGCTCAGTTGCATTCAACACGTAAATATTGAACGCGATGGTACTCCGAGACGATTTACTACTAATTTTTTCAATAAAAAATCTCACATTCTTTACTAGTCTGGCATGTTGCGAAGAAGACTAAAACGTACGCACTTTACTATCAAATCTTATGCAGATTAAGATCCCAATTTTCTTAATTTTATTTCATTTAGCATGAACCCATAGATTCATCTTCGTGATTAACTCAGTAGCCGCCGTTTTGTGCCACTATATATACCTTTTTATGCACAGAAAGATAAGTTTCTTAAGTTTTTCTTTTCTTACTCCCTGAATAAATTGTGTAATAGAGGACAGTTTTTAGACTAGCCTAATTCCTTAACGGAAAAGTTTTCAATATGCCCAGTCGAAACAACAACTTTATTATTTATTGAATATTCAATTTTTTATAGAAACATTGTTTGATGCATATATCATATCAAACATTTGAAAGCAATCCAATGAATAGTCTTTATTCAAAGAAAAAAAAATCAAATAGATTAAGATTAATTAGAATATATATATGTGAATTTGGTATATACATATGTATATACTCTTTTTGAATTTCTATATTTTATTTTTTTGTATCCGAAGCATAAGATGATTTAAAATATTTTTCCCTTAAGTTTAGTTTTTCTCTTTGAATATGTCTGAAGGATGTTGTAGCGCTTCGCGTCAACGTCAACGCCGTTAACATCTCTTAACTGAACATACGAAGTGTTGCAGTTGTCGTGTAACGTTCACTTGTCATTTTCTATAAGAATATACATACATACATACACATCCTCCGTTCTGCTTTGTGTTTAGCAACTTGCTTCACTGTTGCAAGCCACAAAAGTGATAAGATATGAACGCGCTGTCAGTCGGTGTTGCCGCGGCCTTTCATTGCCTTCTCGCAGCAGTGTTGGCCAACTGGGATTGGCTTTTGTTTAGCAGTCATCAATTCGATTCCTTTGCTGGTTTTCTGCTCCACTTGCCATTCTATGTGAGACTACGACCGACAACAACAACAACCGCAACTTCAAGTCTGCGATATGACAGACATCGCAATTATGACGCGCAGAAATTGAACTAATTAAGATTATTAAAAGACGATTTTTGTATTTGAGATATCTAACTATAGCGGCTTTCCTGTTTTATCATTGTATGAACGTCGTTGACGGCCAGTTTCCTCTTAACTTTTAGCAGCGAAGCGTACGTTGGTGTCTAGTGGTTCGCTGCTGCGTGAAACGTTTTACATATATCTATATAAATTATATGTACATACTTATAAGCATATTTTGTTCAGAGTAAACATTTGTGGAAATACACTTTTGTCTGCGAAATTACATTTTCATTTCATTACGCCTAAGTAAGCACATAAAGAACACGACACCCTTTTAGAAGTATTTATAGACCACCTGGTAGTTATCGGCTAGACTTCGAAGCTGGAATCTTTATCAGCTGATTCCAAAGATATAAAATATCGGTAGGAAGGAATATCTTAATATTATTTGTTCAACTGGGTGCCAATCGAACCGCAACTAATCAAAACATCCATTACTGAATATAACACAAGGGCTTTCTTGCCTTCTTTTTATTGAAATCGGTCCAGTTTTCATCGATTGAGATGTCGATAGCACCCAAACGGGCTTAGTAGTTCCATGTAATGGCAATAAGAATAATCCCAAATAGTTTGAAAGTCAAGATTAATGGCACTGTACTGCGATGGATGTGCATAATTATTTGGATCAAAATATGATCATAACTACGGTATCCGCAGAAATTACACGAAAATTTAAGTATTTCCTGATTCTTCGGTATGAATGGTATATTTTCTGACAGTATGATCAATGACTGTAACTTCATCTCGAACTGAGTACGTAATATCATCAAAACAGCAGGGGTCAATGGGAAAGAGCTTATCATGTAAAAATATACTAAACTTAGAGAGATTTTGAACAAATTGATTCTAACTAGTATTCCGTCGTTTAATCTGGGTGCGGTTGCTTTTAACATCTGGACTACGGAAACTTCTTCAATTGAATATATCAGATTTCACATATATTAAATATTTTTTGCTCATTTACCTTTTTTTCTTGATTCAGGTAATAGCGAAAGAATCCTATGTGAACCCTTTGATGTTTTAAACCAAATAATTGTTTCACTAAAGATCTCCGTTTGATACTTCCTGAGTTTGTTGGCATATCGGCCTTTATTTCTTTCTGTTTATGGTCCACTTGTGAATTATTATTGAACTACCTTCTTCCCTTAAACGCAGATATATAGCGCAACCAGTGACTGAAGCACAAAATAGTCTAACCCATTCAAATAGCATCGTAATTTAGTTAGTTAGCTAATTATTTACAGCAGTGTGTTTGAGTAGATATTGTTAAATAAGGTTATGTTTGAAATATTGCTAATAAAACTTTATTAATTTTTACACTAGTGGACTAACGGGCTATTATTTTATGAGAATAATATAATTTTTTAGTAAAACTAATTTACTTGGGGCAAGTTTTTTGAATACTATATAACTTTTGATAATTTTGTAACAAATATGAATATATGCCAGTGTATGTTAATTAAACACATCCGATTGTCTACAAAGAACGAAGTTCTACACGAAATAAAGTCATGTCTACATTTCTGTATTTCCTGTTTGGAAAAAAAGCCTAGAATCGAGCTTTTCATACAGCTTAAATCTATTTTTAATTGATTGCCGTTTTTCGACATATTCGAATGTAAAACGAATACACAATTCGACTCTGCGGCGACTATGATAGATAAACAAAACAAACTAAAACAAAAAAGCAGCAAGAAGAAAGGAAACCAATTAAAATGTAATTTAGCAAAACGCTATGAAAATGAAAAATATGAATACACACATATATATATATATATTTATACGGAGATATATAAAATGAAAATACACGAAGATGGAATTTTCATATCAGAAATATCAGAAGATTCGTGCACAAACATATCTGTACAGCAACAACGCTCATACGAGATGTCAACTTCGTCGACGTTGACATTTTACTGTCAAAATAATTGATAAAAATAATTAGCCAATGTGTTGACACCCAAAAGTGTCCGTTGCCGACGTTCGCCGTTGTGGCAAATAGCGCTAATGCCTCACCATTTCACGTGGTCAGCGTCAACGGTGTTGGTGTTGGTGTATTTGTTGTTGTTTCATTTTCCTTCAAAATAATTAGTTGATTCTTGTTTTTGCTTCAAATATGACGCTGTGCGAAAAACCCGTTTGGCAGCTTCTGCGTTCGCTACTGTGCAGTCGGCTGAATTCGCGGCTACATTTACATAGTGTGAGTGCTCATACGTCTCTACTCACTTAAATGTGTGTGTATGTGTGTGCGGTATGCATGTATATGTGTGCACTATTTGCCATCACTGTCGCTGTCGCCAGACTGTTATTGCTTTTACTATTGTTTTTGTTGTTGGTTGCGTTTAATTGACAGTGACTTTGTTTCTGGTTTTCTGGCAACTTGCCGCATTGAACACATTTACATTTTTGTCGTTGTTGCAAGTGATAAGAGTAACACATCGTTATATGTGTGGTGTGTGTGGATGTTTCTTCCGTTGACTGGTTGATGACTGCTTCACTTGTTGGTGCGTTCAGCGGCTGAGTGAATGTGTCTTCTGGCTTGGAATGCCTGCGTTGCCACTTCATTTTGTGGTGCAGAAAGTAACACGCTTATTAATGTCTGTCATTCCAGGCAAATTTTCTGCGTTAAGTATTGTATTTGTCTCTTTGTTCTGGCGGGTTGTTGGCTGCATTTGTCCACCGATTTTGGCCTCTGGTGGAGACGGCAGTTGGCGTAGGTTGAGTTTGACGGGCGAAAGCGTTGATACAAGCAACGTTCTCAACGTTTATGGTTTCATATGCGATGAAAAGGTTTGAGACCGAATGACAGTTATAACAATCTTTTTGTACAACAAAAACTAACAAATTAATATTTTTTTAATACTTTTATTATTTCTTTCCTAATCGTCAATAAATATTAATTAAATGGTTATCTTTATTATAATTCTTTCAGGAATAAGTATCTGATAAATTGAGTATTATTTTCTTTTATAACTTAAAACTCATTTCAACTTTCTAAATAGGTTGCTTTTAATTTTTAAATTTTTTCTATCATCTTTACTTAAAACCAAAAATCATCAGGTTGCTTTCTGCTCAAAATAATCCCCAAAATCGTCGTAGTATTTTCGAAAGTTGAAATATACACAAACAAATTTTTTGCAAGCTTTCAACTAAAAAGAATGTGCTGTTTACTAAAAAAACACGTATATTGGGTCTATGACTATATTCGTGCATTTTTTTCACAAATTGAATATTTATTTTAGAAAAATAAGTATAATAGTATTATTCAGCAATTTTTGGATTTCATCTCAAAAGAGCTATCCCGGTTTGTACCCTGTACTGATGATGGCGTTCTGCATTGGCCGGCACAAATGGTAGTCAGAAGGGAAAGTTCTTGGCTATAAGGTAGTGAGACAATATTTCCCATTTTCAAAATAGTTTTTAACTGGTCTGGGATCATAGGGCCGATCGTTGTCTCGTTTCGTCTTTCGGCAATCACTCAGTTGTTGCCGGTAGCTGTCACAATTAATGGATTCGACTAATTTAGAGGTCCTTTTGATGCCATGAAACATAAACTATTACCTTGGCGTCTTGTCGTTCATTTAGCGGGTTAGTCATGTACATACAATTTTTTGAAATTAAATATATTGTAATGGACACTTTTCATCATAAGTCCCAATGCGATGCAAAAACGACTTATTTTTGTGGCATTCAAACCTCATTTCTGGCATGCAAAATCTTCTTTCGAATTCTCTCGACTTCAATTCGCATGTCTTGCAATTTTCTTGCTTTGAATGTTCCCGACTGGTTTTTGATCTTCATACTTTTTATCCGACTAAGCGTTCTTCGTCTCCCAAGTCAAACACGGTTAATGCTCTTGAGGGTTTAATAATAGGTGCCCAATGATTGTATTACATTTTCAGACCAACCTCTGACTTTTGACATTAAATTATACTTTCACTTTACTTTTTTAAAATATTAATTACACATATGTTCATATAAGGAAAAAAATTGGAATTTTGTATGAGATTATTCTTTTATTATTTTTCATTAGTTTGTAGAAGACCTAGTACGAAATTAGTTGTTATATAATAAAGCTTCAATTGATTGCTTAATTAAGCATTAACTAGCAATTACGCAACTCATAATTAGGCACTGGCTTTCAATGGCTTAATTGAATAAAAAATTTAAAATAGTTAATTTAGGTCTCGTATAGTTTGGCTCAATTAAGGGTTAAATTGATGCCTCATTATTATTGTTTCTGTTTTTTTTATTTGTTATTGACTAACTTGCAAATCGATTGTTATGTAGAAATACTGATTTATACTCCACTAATAGTCCATAAATTAGATTAAAGCACTTCAGATGCTTAGTACCTAATTCGTAACGTTCAGATATAAATATATATGTATATATATTCATTTGTAGTAAATACGAGTCTATTCCAACAACGTGTTGGTGTTTAACTATGCGTTAAATTTCCCCAAACTTTTACTACAAAAATTTGCTATCAACACGCGATTTTCGCCAATCTGTTTATTTTACACTTTCATTTTAGTACTGAGAGTGAATACGTTATATATATATATATATATATATTTGTAACAAATATACCCATATGCTTAGCACAATTGAAGCGCTACTTAATGCTACAGTTGTTTCTAGTAGCTTACACACGCTCTTAATACTTGCACTTTCGATTGCTGCAATGTGGAAAATATTCAGTTGCGGCGCTAAGGGTATGAAGAGACATGAAGATATACTTATATGCTATTGTACATATTGCATATAGTAGATATATATATGACTTCACTTTAAGAATCCGAGTCGAGGTAGTCCGGCGCGAAGAACTAGAACGTAACGCATGTGCTAATCATCTTAATGCGGTGCTAAGCTTGCATGCACTAACAAGCTTAGTTTCTACAAGCATTCCTACATTTTCAACAAATTTTAAGCGAATGCTTGCAATGAAAGTGAATTGCAGTTGTTTTCACCAAAAATGGTAAAACAACGTATTTAATGCAAAATGAACTTGCTGCAAGTAGGAGGTATGAATCTTCGCAGACCAAAGACTTAAGCAACGAACTTTGTGATTAATGCGTGTTCACTTGACATTAAGCTTCCTCTAATGCTTTGTAATTTTATTGCCGCAATTAAGTGCTTACATACATACACTCATATTTCTAATGTGGCATGTTGCAATTATTTACAATATTTTATTTGCACATTACCGACACGAGCGCTGCATAGAAATGAGCGTCATAGGTTACTGTCGTGGTTGTTGCACTGTATACGGTGGTTGCCATACAATTTCTATTATTTATGCGTAATTAAACACTTTGTATGCGAATATTTTGTCGTAATTAGTTATTTAGTTGTCGGCATGTGTTCGCAAGTGCAAGTGATGGAGACTGATGGCGAGTGATGGCGCTGGCAAACAAGACTAATGACTAAATATTAGACTGACTGTCTGTGCACAGTTATATTAGTAGCGAGCGCATGTAAGGCATTTGGTTGAAACGCTGATGTAGGCACTAATTGTGCGCTGCTGTCACTTGGTTTGGTGTCATTGGTGAACGGTAGATGACAGTAAGTATGGCGTTGTTTCATGAAAGGTGGATATTATACATATGTTTGCTAAAATGAGGCTGCACTGCTTTGGCTTAATCGCACAGTGGCGAGATGCAAATATTTTTTTCAATTAAAGTAGTACTGTTCAACAAAGGGATACAATTAACTAAATAATTTAGTCATTAAGAGGCTAAAAGACTTCAAAACGTTTAAAAGCATCAAGGTTTGAGTTAATTTTCTCATTTAAAATATATTCTGAAATATTTTGTTGTCTCACTTATTTTTTACCCAGTTTCATAGTGAATTGATATTCAATTTCTAAATGGCAATATGTTATTCAGCACTATTTGACAATTTGTTGCATACATAATTAAATAGATACTAATTGAGAATTAAATAATTGTAAATTTAAAGGCCAATTTTCTTAAATGTATTATTTTCTCTCTCCTTTGAAGTCTAATTAGGTACAAATTGCACATTTAACTAATTGAGTATTAGTATTTTTTCTTAGTTAATTTATATTTTACATAGTAAAATGGATTTCAATTGAAACCTCAATTGCTAATTATAAAACTGCACAAATAATTAATTACTAATTGTAATAAGTATTTTGTGCAATTAAATTGATGAGTTAATCTAGTTACGCACTAAATTAGACAACTAGTTAATTTAGGCAATGTTTAACTAATTTGATTTCAATTTAAGATTTATTATTGAAGTTTTTTCAATTGCAAATATTAGAATATTTGTCTTTATTTTTATGTAGGTTATTCAGCGGGTTGTAGCCATAAATTAACTATCTACACTTGTAAGATCTTTCGGACGATTAATGAAGGTTAGATGGTTCGGGATAAATAAGTTTTAAAAAATTTAAAATTAATTTTCGGCTCGTTCTATTGTTATGAGCCATTAAAATGAATTCAGACGGCGAGCGAGGGATGTTTAGTAACCCAAATTTTGAATTGATTCTGTATAAATTTGAAATATCATCAACATATAAAGTTAGTAAAAGTTGACAAAACACAAAAATATATACTCTTTTCCCTTTAAAACATGTTTTTTTATATTACGTTTCTTACTTTTATCTATAATTCAATATTAAGGCTTAACCAATTCCTTACTCTGGGGAAGTGTGCGGAAATTATGATAGTGGTCAAATCAGGTAAAGCAGAGAAAGAAATCACCTTATATAGATCAATTAGTTTCTTGTCTATATTCTCCAAAACATTTGAAAAAATATTTTTGCCTTTTGCCAATACTAAAAGAAAATAAGGTGATACCCGAACACCACTTTGGGTTTCGCCGTTATCACGGTACACCCGACCGATGCCACCGTGTAGTTAATAACATTACTGACTCTTTTGAACGTAAATAATACTGTCCAGCAGCATTTTTGAGCATTCAGCAAGCATTCGATAGAGTTTGGCACCATGGTCTACTATATAAATTAAAAAAAATATTCTCCTCTCAGGTATATCTAATTCTTAAGTCCTATTAACTGTAACTGATAGGTCCTTGCTTTTAAATGGCAGTACTACAATGAGCGTTCTAAAGTAAACAGGACTTTAAAAAATCAATTTATTTTATTCAAAATAGTCTCATTCTACTTGAGTACAGCTTTTTTCACGGTCAAACCATGTCGAACGGTGCAAGACTTTTGAATGGCCTCTACGTCTGCATAACGTTTTCCTTTCATGGGCAAATGCATTTTTCCGAAAAGGAAGAAGTCGAACGGTGCCATATCTGGTGAATACGGGGAGTGGTTAATGATTCAAATGTGATTTTTGGTCAAATAATCGTCCTTCGAATGTTGGATTCTGAGCAATTTTTGGTCGTCAGTCAATTTGTGCGGAACAAACTGTGCACACTCCTTTCGTAAGCCCGAATGTTGGGTCAAAATGCGATAAATCGATGTCTTGGAGATGTTCAATTCCATTTCCGTGAATTTCAGTAATGATTTCGGCTGATTTTTGATGAATTCACGCATAGTTCCGAGGGAATTTTCGGTGATCACGGATTTTGATTTGCCCACTTGTTGATCGTCATTTATGTCCTCACGACCACTTTGAAAACGTTGAAACCTCTCGAAACGTTTGGGTAAAAGTTTTACCAATTTTAAAACAAAATTTAATGTTGGCTCTTTGTTCGAAGCTCATTTTCGCACCGATAACACAAACATACTGACACTTAAAACGCAATAACTTCACACCAGTTAGATGGCGCCACCAGGGGGCGCTAGATTCAAAAAGTCCTGTTTACTTTGGAACACACCTTGTATACCTAAAAATGATAGCGTTAAATGCTTCGGCCTGGACTTCGACAAACAGTTAACATGGAAACAGCACATAAAAACCAAAAATATAAACTAAACACCGGTATTTGCCACTCGGACATAAGGCGCCGTTACATCTTGAAAATAAATTGCTATTGCTACGCTTTGCAGCTTTGGGGCACTGTTAGTAATTCAAATATTTAAATTTTACAAAGACTTAAATCAAAAATCTAAGATTAATTATAAACGCCCATTGGTTCATAACAAATAAAGCCTTTCATACATATCTTAAAATGCCTTCTATTAAAACTGAGTTTAAGTATAGCATATTTACACCGAATCAAAAAAACTAAAAAAATTATTATGAGTAGATTTTTGGAGATTCTTTCTTATGTGTATTAGAGTCTAGGAACCCATTTTTCACTCGGAGTACCAAACGAAAAAAAATTTTTTTTTTTATAAACTAAAAAATTTATATCTCGCTTCCACCCTAATACAGTGATGTTTGACGATGAATATCTCTTAATCGCTTAACTTAATTAATCGAAAAATCATATGAGACCACTTTTATAGAGCAGTAAATTTCCTACAAAACTGTGAGTTTCATCATTCATAATAATTTTTTTTCATTGAGTTATAAAATTCATAAAAAATAAAAAATTTTCCCAAAAATAATCAAACTTTAACTGTTAATATCTTTCAAACGAAAAAAAAAAAAAATTTTTGCATCACTCTAATGTGTATTGTATATTATTACTGATATGTCAGTATTATGATTTTGTAATCTAATTTGCTTATTATTTTTGAAATAGATTGCAAATAAAAAATATTTAAACAAAAAATAATAATATTTTCATAGTCAAGAGACACATATTTATTCAGTTAAAAAATATTACAAGTACGAAAGAAGTACTTACATATCACCTTTGATAAATTCTGGACAACTAGTTAAAACTGTTTGGCAAGCTTCAGAATTATTTTTTATTACATATTACAAATTTTAATTTCGTTTTGATTAGAATTGTTCCACTGTCCACCACCACACTACTGAGCGCATGTAATTAAAATCGCGCTACTCGTTATGAATACAAATGCAAATACCACTATTAATTATTGTTTATGTCTGCACAACTCGGCTGACAAAATTTACATATCTGCGACTAAATAAGTGTTCACAAGAGTTTAGCATGCGCAATAGCGGCGCAAGTGCACACGCTTGGCGTTTGACTTATTACGATATGCATATACACAAATATGTGTATGTTGTGTGTTTGTGCAAATATTTACTTCTTTAGCTAAATAAATAAAGACAATTACAACTTTGGCAATTAGTAGATTTTACAGTAATAAAACGGTATTTGAAAGAGAGAGAGAGAGAGAGAGAAATAAAAGGAAAAGCTACCAAAAGAGTCAACAATTATTTGGTAGAAATTGATTTTGTTATTTAGGAGCTGATGCTTCCTCGCTGCTCCTTCTTCTTCTGGTTATATAGGCGGCCTCGAATGCAACAAAGAAGCGTTCTGTGGCAAGTGCAGCTTCATGCGCATGTCTGTCTTCAAACACACAACAATGTAGCGACATTGTTGTTTTTAGCTTTTTGTTTTGTTCCTCTTTGGTTAAGAGTTGGCCTTGCTACTGTTGTTGTTATTGTCATTATCTTGCAGCTAATTTCCTGCCGCAACTGCGGTTTTATGGCAATGTTGTAAGATTTTTACAGCCTTGCCGGCCACAGTCAAGCACCGTTTGAGTGTAGCCGTGTCGATGACAGCCCGGACAGACAGTGCTGCCATACCAATTGAATCGCTGCCACTGCTGTCATTGTGCTACCAAAGCAGATATTACCTATTTGTGCATGTGTTTGAGTCTATGTTATTGCAACCACCGCCGTTGACCCTTCGGCTCTTTAGTTTTCGGCGAAAATGGTAAAAATTTTGCAGCTTAAAACCAACAACAGACAGCGTAGCCAACCGTATGCCTTTCTCGTTGGTTCCAATGTATATGTATGTGTGTGTGAACGCCAATCGTGGCAGTTGTACGCTTTTGCGCGCATGCGGCAATGCGAAAAACCCCTCACTCAAGATTTATGCCTCTGGCGCATAGGAAAACATGAGCACCAACCCCGTACTCCTCGAACACTCATCAGCCAGTCGGTCAGTTAGTAAATTTGCAGTTAGTTAATGTTAGTTGGTCGGTGGCTATGTTGTGTTGTTGCTGTGTTGCTGCAAAGCTGTTCAGTTTCATATTTCCTTGGCCATTGTGTGATAAGCATGTACTTAGCATTGTAATTAAGAGTTTGCTCGTAAATTTTGTTTGTGAAATGAAATATTTTCACCTAATGAATTTGACTGGGCGACTAGCGCAAAGCGGTTGCTTGTACTTGCTTGATGCTCAGCCAGTCAACAGACTCGCCGTTGCTGCATTAGCGTTCATTGCCGTTGGAGCTACATCATTTTCAGCATCAGCCGTCAAGCCAATCCGCAACTGAGCAGTCATTTGCAACATTAGCGAAATGTTTCTCTGCATAAAATTTCACTACGGATCTTTTGCGTTTATTACTATTTCGTTTTTATACCCGAAGCCTGAATTCGTAGAGGTAGAGGAAATTTGTGGATATGGCAAGAGAAGTACTTTAAAGGGTCCTGAACTCGTTTAAGTTAGTTATAGATAGAGTCTGCATTGATATTCTACTACAGTTTGGAGCCAACTCAACCGGCTGATTTAATTTTTAAGAGTAACTATTTTCGAAAGGTTTTTTTCGAAATGTTCACACATGCATTTCAGACCAGTCAAAAATTATTTGAAATAATTTAGCAAACAAATTTGGGGACATAAGTTTGCCCTTATCTGCTTAAAATAATTTCGTTTTCATCTCTGCGTTCTTGATATATGTATAGTTGGTTTACTGGTGTTTTTGTCACTTTCGAAAATTATTATTCCAGTTTTTATAACAGTTTTTTTATCAGTAAAATATCAACCGACCAGATATTCATCATGCGCCAAATCTTGGAAAAGACCCGTGAAAGGAGGATCGACACACACCACCTCTTCGTCGTTTTCAAAGCTGCTTTCGACAGCACGAAAAGGAGCTGCCTTTATGCCGCGATGTCTGAATTGGTATACCTGCAAAACTAACACGGCTGTATAAACTGACGTTGAGCAACACCAAAGGATCCGTCAGGATCGGGAAGGACCTCTCAAAGCCATTCGATACCAAAGGAGGTTTCAGACAAGGCGACTCCCTATCATGCGACTTCTTCAACCTGCTGCTGGAGAAAATAATTCGAGCTGCAGAACTTAATCGAGCAGGAACAATCTTTTATAAGAGTGTACAGCTGCCGGCGTATGCTGATGATATTGATATAATCGGCCTCAACACCCGCGCCGTTAGTCCTGCTTTCTCCAGACTGGACAAGGAAGCAAAGCAAAATGAGTCCTCTCTCGACGAACAAAAACCAAACTCTATAAGTCACTCATAATTCATCCTCATTGACGAATTAAAATACAGGGGCTACGTTGGCTAGGACATGTTGTCCGAATGGACGAAAACACTCAAGCTCTGAAAGTATTCGACGCAGTAACCGCCGGGGGAAGCAGAGGAAGAGGAAGACCTCCATTCCGTTGGAAAGACCAAGTGGAGAAAGACCTGGCTTCGCTTGGAATATCCAATTGGCACCACGTACCGAGAAGAAGAAACGACTGGCGCACTGCTGTTAACTCGGCTATAATCGCGTAAGCGGTGTCTACGACAATAAAGAAGAAGAAGAAGAATATCAATATTAACTTTATGCAGATAATAAAAATGCAGTATTAATGTCAGCAGTTTTTATATCATTAGTATCCCACTTTTATACCAGTGTTTTATAATTTTTTTTTGACAAATATAGGTACAGAGAAATCAATAATAAAGTCGGCTTTGAGTTTATATTGTAATTTGCCCAGCAACAACATTCTAGGAATAACTTAAAAGAAAATTTACTATTTACAGAAAATTTAAATCCTTTGTTTAGCTGAAGTAAAAAATTTCTTATCTTTCTGCGATATTAATTAAATTATTCTTTATTAAAACTATTTCACAAACAATTGCTCAGATATTCCATATGCTCGTACTTTCTAACCCCACCAAATCCCGTAAAGCGAAGAGAACCAGGTGCGCTCTCAATACTTATTAGCGCTATGCACTGGTTAAATATGAACTTGACGTGAACTCCAGTTTCTTTATACCCTTTTTGCAATTTATTACTGTTTACTATTGCAGATATGCTTCTTTACACACATAAGATTTCAATATTTATGGTGATTTTAATGCAAATTTTTCCACATGCGAATAAAGCACTTGCTGCTAAGTTGTTTGCAAGTTTTCCTTGTACATTAAAATTTTAAAACATATTCGAAATGTATAACGAAATGAAGTGGTTATTAAATTTGTTTAACTTATTCCACGCAACATTTGCCGTAAGGGATTGACGAGTGCGCTACGCAGTTATTTTAGTTTAGAGAGCGGCTCATTTTATTTTAGAACTGTGCTTTGTCTCCCCACATTCTAAGCATTTATTTTGTGTCTTAATTAAAACAAGATTTAACTCCAAGCCTGGAGTATTTAAAAAAATTATACTGCATATTTAAGATTGCTGGAAATTCATAGTAAAAAATGCTTAACGTAAATCTCTTTGACACTTAATAGCACTTTTTTTGAAGCTTTTTTCTTTTCTGTTGGTATATGGTTATAGAAATAAAAAATTGAAATCTTTGAATATTAAAATTTTTGTTCAGTTTGACCATGTGTGATTTTTGGGGCCTTAAAAGTCTTGAAACTAGTTGGCCTGATCTATCTTGTGATATCGTGATGAACTCAAGGATGAAAAGTGACGTTTTTATTGATTTTGGCAATAATTTTACTGGTACGGACTTTTAAAGTGTGCTTGTAATGAGCTTTTTCTAGCTTTAGCAGAACTGCACAGTAATTCTCATCTTGTTAACAGGTTGTATTGTAAAATGTGACTCATGAAGGCGTCAAACTGCTTAGTATATACCAAAAAATACCAAATGGATTATTAGTATAAAATTTAGGCCCATATTTAAGTCGGCAAAAGTTGCAGACGAAGAGAGGCCAGACTGACTTTAACTACATAACTTTAACTACATAATACTATGCTCTACAGACTTTTCTTCATTTTTCTCTCTACAGCGTTCCCTAATTAAAATTGTAGCGATTGAGATGAGGGAACTGTGAACAGTTGATATCAAAGTATTCAGAATACCCCCTAAAAGTGCCGAAACTGAATTTCAAGGAACGATTATTTATAACAAAAAGACATGTATTTAAAATGATATAGGCATATTAAGCTTCACTGAAGAACCAAGCATCTAAAAATAATTTCGAATTATGAACTACCCAAAATTTCTTTTTAATTACCATTAACGTTTTTTCGACAGTAGCATCTTTGGCAAATACTATTAAAATTATGTATTTCGGCAGCTCTATTCCAAAGGAGATGGTTTTCTACCAAGTAAAATACCAAATACCACACACATAATATACAAATTCAGAGTAATGGAACGCTAGCAAAAAGTGTTTAAATTTTTTTATTACATAAATGATTAATATGTATATTATAAAGAAGTTAGAATGAAGAAATATTTATATTTTTATAGATGAAGTTTAAGCAACTTTAGCAGATTGTACTGCATAAATAACTATTGACCTTAAGGGATAATATCAGGCGTTCCCCAGACAGAAAGAAAGATTTCACTAACTATTTAAAAACATATATTATTACTAAAATTATATCATAATTGTGAGTCACTGCCTAGGTGTCTTTGAGCTGAAGAAATATTCTAGACCTTTTCCATATTTAACCTCAATTTAATAGCTTCATTTGAGGCACACTTCAAATGGTTGAAAGGAGTTAGTAGAATGTCAGTGTGAACAAACAGTGCACATGCGCAGCACTACAAATATTGTCTTCAAACAACGAAAGCAAACTCTTGAATTTAGTATGTGCATATATATGCACCTACGAGAATATAAATAGGTTTCAACGCATGCGCTGGTAAAAGCAGCCCAGCAAAGGAGGAATACTGGCCACGGAAATGCACGCTGCTATTTGTCTTAGCTTCCTTTGGCTTCATGGAAGTCTTTGCTAAACAGCAAGCTGCAATCACTTTGCCTTTGTTGTTGCTGTTGTTGTCATTTTGAGCGCAGTTAACTTCAATCATCCAAACCGTGGTGCCACAGCAAAGATGCGAGATTACTGTTGGCTTTCTTTAATGATTAGAACACGTTGTGCGTGCGTATGTACTTAAGGTGACTGAGAAAGCAACGCAGAAGATGCATTATTTTTCTTGTTTTACTTTTGTACTCTTTGATTTTTTTTTTTTAATTTACTAGTAAATATTGCTATTAACGACACAGTACAGCGCGCACTAGGTATACACCTACTGGTAGTTGGAAAGATTAGTAACTCGTCAGAGAAGGTTGGATTTAAACAATGCTTAAATAACCTCAAAGTGAGGTTGAACAGAAGAGAAGGTTGCAAAGCGTAACTAAAATTTATCGAAATTAAGTTCCTCCTGCAAGATGCAGTGGGTGCTTACAATTCGGTTCTTAAAGTTATACAAAATTCGGACTAGTGTGTTCCCGAAATGAGTGATTCTAAGATTCGTTCCGTACTGCTACAATTGACTTTTATGTTGCACAAAAACCTTTTTTTGTAAGCAAAACTATGCATGTTCGCAGTCAAACGTAGATAACAGCAACAACTATGCGTTTTATGAAGTCTTGATAGTAACTTTATCGTTGTTGCTGTGGTTCTGCTCTGCACTCCATTCTGCCACTCTTTTTCTATCAAGTACCCGAAGATTTGCATGTCTATCGTATCTGTTGCCGTTTCTATTTCATTTCTATTGCAGCCATTGGTCGTTGTTTATGTGCGAAGAAAGCAGCTGCAATATTTTTAGACCGACAAAAGACGAAATTATCCAATCGTTGGAGTTATGACAACATTTCAACTGACATTTCCGCACACTTTAATGTCTAATATTCGCTACAAATTCAAAGTCATTGCCAAATAGGCGGTAAAGGGATTTAATAATAGTAAAGAATTATGTGAGAGTATGAGCTGACTACGCGAAGTAACTTTTTAATGCTGAACAATTACACTTTCAATATGCCGTTGACGGTGGCTATAAAAAATAAAGTACTCATTTTGAAATTCACAACTAAAAATTCACAAATTAAAACAAATAATCGAGAAGCCGGTAACAATTTTATGAAGGAAAGTCATGAATCATTTACGAAAAATCCATGTTTTGGAAAGAATTTTTGGAGAAGAGACAATATGTTAACAGTATTTTCATGTTTTGCCTAAACTTGAGTTTATTACCATTTACCACTAAGTTTTAAAGAAACAAAGTTAACCATGTAAAATTATTTCATCTCGTATTTAACACGATGTTTCGGAATTTTATTTAATTATTATCCATTTTTGAAACAAAAGCAAAACGAAATGTGATCTGTAAGAAAAATTTTCCATGTAAATAAAATTCCTAAGCGGCTCCGAGTTTTAAAAAGTATAGACGACAACAAGCTGGAAAGATCCTTACAAACACAAAGTTTCAAATTCGAGTTTGTGTTATCACGTAGAGATAATATAACGTAATTTTTCGCGTTCTTCTATATTAAAAAATACACAGTTTATAATAGTAATTGGAGTTTTCGCCTAAAGGTAGGCAAAATTAAATTCAAAACACCTACATTTGGGCATAATAGCAGACACATCGTCATCACCTAGCAAGTTTATCGGTGCAACACGTAGCAATATATGAGAAGTGAAAATTACAAAGTTAAACTGGCATTTAAAAATTGTTTCTTGAGGTGGAGTCAAAAAGACATTTTACCGAAGCGCCGCCTATTGGTGTGGACTATTTGTTGAGCTTAATTTTTTGATATGGGTGCTAACCGCATTCGACGTAAATGTATTATAAAAGAAATAAACGGTTTGGCAATAAAGCCATCTATTAAAGTAAAACATCTTTAATAATTACTTACATACATCTACTGAGGTAAGACTTCCAAGAAAATAAATCGGTCTTGGCTATTAGCGAAAGAAGATCTTAAATGGGGCTGCTTGGAATGTGTAAGGACTCTCGTCAGCTAAAACTTTGAAAATGACTCGAAATATGGTATTCAGACAATATATATAGCTTAATTAAGTAGACCACAAACTAGCAAATTAATTGCTTATTGTTTAAAACAAACAAAAAATACAAAAAAGTGTGATATTTAACATCATTTTACAATTAAATATTTCTCATTTTGTTAGATATGCATTTTCCCAAATTCATGATTTACAAAAGCAGCAAAAATAGTAACATTTCATCTGAATGTTACACTACACCCCGAATCGGCAAAGAGCCGTTTGCATCTTCCACAAGCCAAGCCCAAACATATTAAGTGAAATGCTCACGCGTATCGTGCCTTGGCAATTAAGTGTGATTATGTTCTTCAAATTTAAAAAATACATATATGCAATTCATAAAGGTATAATTTGAAGTGCCTCCGGAGTTCAGACAGACTTTTGAGGCTGGATTATTCGACAGTAGTGCCAAGCTTTAGCTTACTAATGCTTTGAATGCGATCTCTTGAACGGAGTTGAGTCTAAAAATAGCAAAAAGTTAGGATTACATATAAATAAAAGAAGCTACAAATTTGTTGTGAGAAGTTTATCTTCCACAAAATCTTTTTTCCCAGCGCCACTTTCTCTGATATTATCAGTCAAGTTGGTGGTTGATTGTTTGCTCTGAACAAAATGTAATTTTCCCTCGCCGCTTTTTCAGGCAACTGATTAAATCGAACAACTAACTGACATGCACTTATACACACTTACTTAGATTTGTACTCGCATTGCTTTATAATTAGAAACAGTTGTTTGTATAAAAAGGAAGTTTGTTCTTATTTTACTGCTTGGCTGACTGTTTGCGGGTCGGTCGAACTGCTTGCAGTTAAAAAGCGCCTTTAGTGAGGAAAAACTCATTTATCAATTATAGGAATCAACAGTCGGACAGTTGGACAGCGGCAAAAGTGACAGGCGAGCAGTGGCATTGCATTTGTATTTTAATACTTTTAATTTGTTTTTAATTTGTATACATGCGCAAACATTTACACACACATACACATGAATTGTGGTAGAAAATGCATTCCGCTAGCCATGACCATGACTTTTCGAAATTGTTGTAATTCGAAAATTCTCTTTGCCGGCTTTTGTCGGCAACTTGTAGAGCAACGCCTGTGTTTTTACAAGCAGAATTGGAAGTACATACATACTTACAGTTATGTGCACTCATGCTCACACAATAAATGCACTCCTACACACGCATGCGCACACTATATTTATGCCTGTATGTAAGCCGCTGTGAATGCACCTTGAGAGCAATAATCATCATCATTATTTTTGTATTTGTTGTACATTACATATTTCCGTTTTGAAATCTTTATAAGCACTAGCGCCAATGCCAACGCCAACGCCAAAAGCAACAACAAGCCAAGGCTTGTGTTTTATGTACAAATGAATACAACAATATTTTCTACGGCCTTTGAGGATTTCGTTTTTTGATATAGCAAACTGCTTCCAAGCGTTTTCAAAAATACTTTTGTGTGTGTGCGTTTGTACTTGTAAAATTGTGGAAATTCATGAGAAAACTAAATTGATATGTTTATGGCATTGTTTGAATAGAAATTAAAACTTTTTGTATTATGTGTTGTTTTTATGTAATATGCTCTTCTGAATTCTTTCGAAGTTGGAAAAATGTCTCTAAATCGCCAAAAATATTTTTATTTTGTTTATATACATATATCGATGTGCCTTAGGCTAAACTATGAAATTTTCGGAAAATTGAAAGAAAAAGGACAAGTTTTTTCCAATTTTTATTTAAAATTTCTCTTTTTTCAAACATAAAAAAGAGCATTTATGAACCTTATAAGTTCCATGTATCTTAGTTTTTACCCTTTTAAGGCTTATTCCTTAGCCACTCTTCTTTTTGACCTTGCTGCCTTGAGATAACTATGCGAACACCATTATCTTCGGGTGTTAGGAAAGGGGGAAATAACGGGGAAATTGTAATGTTCCAAAATCGAAGACAAAAAGCTGAGGAATTTTTCGATCCACAGGGTCTCAGTGTATGTATAGTAGATTCCTCTGTTGGATACAAAAGAAGTGCTTTCCTAGAGAAGTATTGGATGGATTTCAACTGAGTTTGCTACTTCCAGAAAAAGCATGTGCTCTGAAAACCAAAGAAATCTTATTGACTGCTTGATAGATAGATTCAAAGGCCTTTTGCATAATGAGAACGTCGTGCGACGTTTGAAGCTAAAAGGTGTATGTACTTGATCACTGACAGTGTCTTTGGGGACTGAAGCAAAAGTCAACAGATAGCATGTTACCCACTAGTGCATAGGAAACGTTGATGAACTGCGATGCAGACCTATAACCCATAATTCATAGTTTTATTCGCATATTCTGCATATACTTTCTGTGATGAATGAGAGCTCTAAAAGCTTTATCTGGATGCGCCCCTGCGTATATACTCGCAGTATATATTTTTGTGCAAGTGTTTGATATTTTAGACTCGTGTTGTTTTCATATTTGAAGAATGTTTGATTCTTAAGACTGTTTGCAAATTTGTCTCTCAGAAGAGAAGAATTGAGTGCAAATTATGGAAGATAATTACGGAAATTCAAGATGGTTTTAAAGCAGTCGCCTAAAGTGTAAATTATTTCAACTCGAATAGTCCAACCAGTTGTCACTTCGTAAATCCTATTTATCCACCCGTTCCTGTGACAGTTAGATTCACTTCACTAAAACGTGTACAATGATGACCTTCATTAGACGCAGTCGTGTTTACTTTTTCTCATCGATAACGCTTCTTGCCTGGCAATAACAACCATGGCCAAGTACAGATCTGATAAATCTGTGAGCGTATTTCATACACTTTTACGGCCTTCGATCTTCTGGAGTATTTCGTGTTAGAGAATATTTTTATTTATATTATGTATTTGTACGCACGTATGCGAATGCCATTTGGAGACTTCTTGACTAGTTTTTAAACATATAATGTATATCTTAAATACCACTCTATTAATGCTGCTCTTATATGGTGAGCAATTTAGCGTTATTAGAAAATTATTTAAAATATAAAATATACATACATGTACGCACATAAAAATGTCTAATTCATTCTCCAACACCAGTTCTCGAAATAAATGACTTTTTGTTTCCATTTGTACTCTTGTTATTTTATTGTTGTAATTGTGTATCTTTATTTAGATTTTCGATTATGATCGCTATTATGATTTTCATTCCGATTATCATAAAAACCTGTCATCTATGGCACGTTCAATTTGGAAACAATTGTGTTATTTGATTGGCAAACTGCGCAGGCACCAAAATCTTATTAATGGCTGTGATGAAAGCTATAAATAAGCCAAAAACCCACAACGAACAAGTTAACAAACAAAGGTTAAGCGTTTTCTGTATTATATATTAAGGGTTAATACCTTGTCAATATAGAGGAATTTTCAGATGACAAATTCGTAATAAACTTTCACCGCCATAATAATAATATAACTGAAAAAAACATACATATATACGTATATAATATTACAGACGACTGATATCAGACTGTGCTGTATTTCTTATAAATCTTTCCATGATTCTAAATTATTTCTCACATATATTTCATTTTATACCATTAGCGGCAAATTGCTAAAAAAAATAAACCATTTCAAAGGCAGGGGTGCAAAGGCTTTGACACAAAAGGAAACCCGTAAAATCTTAAGGATTTAAAAGAAAAAATTAAAAAAATGGCTAATGTTTCATCTAAAAAATCAACAGTTAAGAGGGCTATTATAAAAGCACCTCATCTAAATATAAAAAACAAAACCCCCGTTGAAGAAATTCGCAAGCACCGTGGCTTAGATTTTATATAGGACCACATGGTTTGGTGCTTGGTGAATGGAAAAAAGTTGTATTCAGTGACGAAAAGAAGTTTAGTTTGGGTAAGCTGAACGGATCCAACTACTATTTCCATGATTTGAGGACGAAAGGTTCTTGAACCATTATCATAGCCGTGAAGGCGGTGCTATGGTTTGGGGAGAAACATCGCGTCAAAGGGCATTCGAATTGATAATCGTAGATACCAACATTACGAGGAAGAACTATAAAACAATTTTGGAATCATCTTTTCCTGAGATTCGCAAAATATTTGAATAGGATATTGCGTTTGTACACACATCAATAGATGACCAGACTGAAATAAATACCCAAATATTGAAAAATTAACATGACCATCATATTCTCCAGATCTCAAGATCGTTGAAAATTTATGGGGATGTCTGACTCTTATGTTTAAGTGAATGCTTAACAATTTGAAACTAAAAATCTCTGAAAGAATTTATGAGATTATTTATAATGAAGGTGGTAGCACAAAATATTATTACTTTAAAAATTAAGGAAAATTAAAAATTTCTCCGTATTTATTTATTCGTTTTTCCTGTTTTGATGTGCTGAAGTTTTACAGTTACGAAATACCGTTAACTAAAATTATATTTCGATGAAAGTGTATTTTTGAAAAAAGTACAGTTGCCCTTTCAATAAGGAGCAAAATATTCATCATTTACTTTCATAAAAATCATTGCCTCTAATCAAGTGAACTGGACTGAATATCTACTTACCGTATGAAACTAAAGTGTGTCATTAATATTCAAAACAAAAAAATTCAGCTGAAAACTTACTTAAATTTCTTTGATTTGTAATAATTCTTTAATTTGAAAATTTGTGTGGCTTGAAGTTCTTAAACAGGTGACAACCTCCTTTGTTCTTATGTATTAGTTTTAAATTAAAACAAAACTTTCCAATTGAAACACTGAAACTCCTTTGATAAATTTTTAATAATTGAAATTCTCTCTTAATTTCAGATAAAATTTCCTGTAATGGCATAAGCGGTGCTCTTCTATTGGTATAACATCATAATGAAGACATAGACAAATATAAACAAGCATAGAAAATGTGCTAGTCGCCACTAGTACCTTTAGTCGTACACTAAAAAGTCCCCTTGAGCTGCTCTTCGGAGAGCAGCGCAGGTGGAACGAAGAACTGCTTTCAAAATGGTAAAATTTAAGGTAAATATGAAAATGTGCAGCTTGGAACGAGTTGTACAACCGCTTGACGTGATAAGTTTGAAAACAGTTACAAATGCGCATAAATTTGAACATAACACTACACGAGGAATCATCAACAGAGTTGAATTTTGCACCAACTTGAATACTCACAAAAGCACCCGCATTCAAAAACAGTTCGTATTTTACGCTTACAGCCTACTTTTAACGATTTTTCTGTTTGTCGCGAGCGTTTCGGCTGAACATGTGCGAGAACTGGAGGTATCCGAAGGTGTGCCGATCGGACATCAGATTGGTTTTATCGGTGAGTTCTCACATGGTGTCGATAGCGGTCCGCCATATCTAATCGTGCCGGTACCGGGTAGTGGCGTGGATACCGATCTGGCTATCGATCATACGACCGGTGAGATACGGACTAAAGTGTATTTGGATCGGGAGACTCGTGCATCGTACAGTTTAGTAGCCATACCGTTAAGTGGCGAAAATGTGCGCGTTGTAGTGCGTGTCTTGGATGAGAATGATAATGCACCGACATTTCCGCAACCGGTAATGAATATCGAATTTCCCGAGAATACGCCGCGCGATGTGAAAAGAACGTTGAATCCCGCACGTGATCTTGACTTGGGTCAATATAATACACAGCGCTACAATATCGTGTCGGGCAATGTAAATAATGCGTTTCGTTTATCGTCGCATCGCGAGCGTGATGATGTGCTGTATTTGGATTTGCAAATTAACGGTTTTCTCGATCGTGAAACGACACCAGCCTACAGTTTGGTGATTGAAGCTTTGGATGGCGGCAGCCCGCCTTTGCGTGGACAGATGACTGTGAACATAACGATACAAGATGTCAACGACAATCAACCAATTTTCAATCAGAGTCGTTACTTTGCCACTGTGCCCGAAAATGCGACAGTTGGTACGAGCGTGCTGCAGGTTTTTGCTACAGACACGGATGCAGATGAAAACGGGCTCGTAGGGTATGCGATCAACCGACGACAGAGTGATAAAGACAAAATGTTCCGCATAGATCCAGAAACTGGCTTGATTTCGGTCAATAAACCCTTGGATTTTGAGACTAAGGAGCTGCACGAGCTCGTTGTGGTGGCGAAAGACCATGGCGAACAGCCATTGGAAACCACCGCCTTTGTGTCCATACGTGTTACCGACGTCAATGACAATCTACCAACAATCAATGTAATATTTCTGAGTGACGACGCCACCCCTAAGATATCCGAGTCAGCAAAACCTGGTGAAATCGTTGCCCGCATCTCTGTCAATGATCCCGATTCGAAGGCTGAATACTCGAATGTAAATGTTACGCTCAACGGTGGTGATGGACATTTTGGTCTGAATACACGTGATAACATTATCTATTTGGTGATCGTCTCACAGCCGCTAGATCGTGAGGCCCAGTCAAACTATACGCTAAGCGTTGTGGCGACTGATAATGGTACGCCACCACTACATGCTTCAAAAACGATTTACCTACGCGTAACGGACATCAATGACAATGAGCCCGAGTTTGAGCACGAAGTGTATCACGCCAATGTGATGGAAGTCGCTGATCCGGGCACATCCGTGCTGCAAGTAGCTGCTTTTGATCGTGACGAAGGAAACAATTCTGCGGTTATTTACGCGCTTGCCGATACGCCGGAAACGCATGCCGAATGGTTTCAAATCGATTCGCATACAGGCTTGATTACGACGCGCGCGCATATCGATTGCGAAACTGAACCGGTGCCACAGCTTACGGTCATTGCCAAAGACAATGGCCATCCACCACTTTCGTCGACTGCTACAGTACTAGTGACCATACATGACGTCAACGATAATGAACCGATTTTCGATCAAAGTTTCTACAATGTTTCAGTAGCCGAGAACGAGCCGGTCGGACGTTGTATTCTCAAGGTAAGTGATATAAACAATGTTTTGTAGTCAAAATGTTCCTGCCTTAGTCACATAAGAGCTTAGTCCTGCGAGCAAAACAAATCGATAGACAAACCGTCGCCGGATATGGTTCTACGGCGCTGGCAAAACGAACCGGTCGTTGCCGGTTGAGCGTCTTGGTTATTAGAAATCTCGCAACTGTTAGTACCCCACGTGAGCAGTTCAAAGTATTTGTTGAGCAAATTCGTCGATCGGCTTGGTGAATTCTCACCTGGTCGCTTGCACTTTTAGCATTATTTCCACTCAATTAGCTTTGGGCGTAATAAAACTCACACTTAACACTTAAAACCTCTTAAGCCTTTAAAGTATCAAGCGACAAAAAAACCTACGACGGGGTAAGAAAAAATGCTGAAGGAAAAAATAAGTAAACTTGAAAAAAACGAAAGAAATAGCTAAAAATGGGCATATAAAAATAAAATGTAGCTGGCCACCCATTTGTCCATCAATCTACGAAAAGCAATATAAAGTTGATGTGAGAACTCAGGTCGCGCTATCTTTCGGAATATCTAACACTAATCCTATGTACCCAACAATAACACAACCGAGTGTGACGAGCAAATGACATTTCTCTTCTTCTGTTAGATCTCGCTTCTAAGCATATAGCGGAGTCTGTGTGCGTAAGTACTTACAGAAGAATGCACTCAGTGGATATCAAGCAGATAAAATTGTAATTTGAAGAATTTTGAAGTGCCTGTACACTTTGTTTTGGCATTATGCTGCGCTCGTTGCCGATCCGTGGGTGTTATTTGCTTTTCTCTACTAAATTGCTATTGTGTTTTAATCCATTCATCATCAAATGATTACATACTCATTTTCTTATTGTAGTGACATGAGAGTACCGTAAAGTGTTCACAACATTTAACATAACACCAATGATGTGCTCTTTCTTGCTTGTGGCTCGTTATGTGACCTCTGTTTGACCCGCAAGATATTCGTGCAAATTAGTGAGGGATATGGTTAAAGAGGCGTGAAATTGCCGCATGCCAATGAACTCTGAGTTAAACTGTTGTGAATAAATGCAAAGTAGTTGAAGAAAATCGGTATGAATTGGAGATTTTTGCCTGAACTACTGTTTCTGGAATTGGTTTGGTGTTAATTTTGAGACCTGCTATGTAACAAGAAACAGCCATTTCATAGGAATTGAAAATAAGGAGATGTTTTTTAAGTTTCTAGTTGTATTGATATATGTAGACGAAATTTGTAGTAATCTTACGATCGTTAGGTTGTTGTTGCGTTGAGTGGTATAAGCAGACTACTTTTTATTTGAAACCATTATTACATTATTGAGCCATTGCTATAAATATATTTTAATTAGTATTTATTTAACATGTGGCAACTCCTATAAAATATATTTCCGTCGAAAATCTCTAACAAACTTGTCATATTCATTCATTTTATCATTCAAAATTAATAAAGAAAAAGGTTGGGTTGTGTTAATCTGGTAGGCTAATAAGCCACGCATATATGAGTTTTGGTTCTTTCCCATACCAAATGGAGTTTAGTTGCTAGGCTCATAGGGAGTAGTCATCATTTAGGATGCCTGCGTTGGACGCGAACTTTTGCAGACTCTGCGACCCCGATATCGGTAACTATTAGTATGTTTAGACTTCTCATCAACTTTGACGGTGATCTTTAGATTCAACAAATAAATGGAGTTTAAATCGATTATTGAGTTCCAAACTGTCATTAACCTTACACAAACCCTATTCAGAAGAAGAGCTAAACTTCGAACTGATTCACCTATTTATTCTAATGATTAATGTATACCTTAAGTTGCCCTCAATAACCAGTTAAGCACAAAGTTCAATAAAAGTCACGCTCATTAAAATTATTCTTCTCTTAAATGCCTTATTTCAACAAAAAACTATTTCTCTAATTAACCCTAAAGCGTCGAAGTCACGCAGAATGCTATGTGAATCAATGTGAAGATTTGCGAGAAGAAAATTTATTTGAAACTAGGAAACAACAATGTAGATAATAATAATAGAATTATTGGGAATACAATATGTAGAATTGGCTCACGCAAGGGGCGACTGATTGGCCAACAAACACTGAAGATACAAAACCAAAACGAAGTCACCCAAAAACATTAAAACTTTGAAAAAAATTCTAAAGAAACTTAGAAGCGTTTTGCACGCTATTCAGCAGTCGGTCGAGTATCAGAGGGAAGCATGTGCTGGCCTGAGAAGAACAAGAGTTATAACAATAGATGGACAATCAAATATACCCCGCTGTGGTCGTGTTAGCAAAACAAAAAAGTTTGCTACAGAACTAATATGCATTTTGTTGGAATTCTTGAATTCCAAAGCGAAGCTAAATCGCATAAAGAAGCGAAAATATTGTATTTAACAGAAAAAAAACTTTGACGAATAAATTTGTTATGTAAAGATGCTTGTGTCAACATTGTGTAAAGCAACAGTATTCGTCGAGTCAGTATAAACCCTCCAGGTATAAATATAGGTATATTTATTTGGTTGAAAAGTTTTTGAAAATGGTACCGTCAATGTACTGTGCCCAAAAAATAAGGTGACATTGTATTTATTTTGAAAATTCTTTATTTATTCTTCCAAATCAATTTTATCCCCTTCAAAGTAATCCCCTCCCGATGCAATGGACTTATGCCAACGGATTTTCCAATCTTCGAAACACAGATTGTAGTCACTTTCCGGGATGGCCTTCAGTTCCGTCTTCGCTGCGGCTTGAATCTCCTCTATCGTATAAAAACAGTGTCTCCGGAGCGGTCTTTTGAGCTTGGTGAACAGCCAGAAGTCGCACGGCGCCAGATCAGGTGAATACGGTGGTTGCGGAACGATATGGGTTGAGTTTTTAGCGAAATGATCACGAATTACGAGGGCAGTATGGGATGGTGGATTATCGTGGTGTAAAAACCAAGAATTGTCTTTCCACAATTCCTTAAAATTCCTTGTTGACTGTTTGACCGAAAGGAATTCGTAATGCACAACACCACGATAATCGAAGAAAACAGTCAACATGACCTTGATTTTTGAGCGACTATTGCGCCAATATTTTGGTCTCGGCTCTCTTTTGGCACGATATTCGCTCGATTGATCGCTTGTTTCGGGGTCGTAAGCATAGATCCAAGTCTCATCGCCAGTTACAATGCTTTTCATGACACCCTGGTAGTCAGAAAGCATCGTTTCAAACACTTCAACGCGACGCCTTTTTTCCAAAAAATTAAATGTTTTCGGTACCAGTCGAGATTTGACGCGCTTGAGGCCCAAAACATCCATCAAAATGGTATTGGCTGAGCCTTTCGATATGTCAACTTCATCAGCAAGGTCTCTAATTGTTAATCGACGGTTTTTCAACACCAAATCTTTGATTTGTTAAACGTGAGCTTCGTCGGTTGAGGTTGATGGTCGCCCTGGACGCTCTTCGTCTTCGACACGTTCACGGCTGGCTTGGAACTCACTATACCACTTGTAAACGTATGTATTTTTTAGACATAGCCTCATCACAAAAAACTCTCTACACTATCCTCCACGTATCCGCAGCAGAAAATTGATTCCTTATAATTGATTCCGTAAATTCTTTGCTCCACAAATTTCGACATCGCAAAAAACGAAAAACTCACTTTTAGCAGCTCACAAAACGACACGTATCTCAAACACTAATGAATATTTTGACATGAAATTTGACATAAATGTGACTGACAGTACTACCAACCTAAAAAAAAAACAATAACTCTCCAAATCCTTCGACGCGCGCAGTTTAAATTCAAATGTCACCTTATTTTTTGGGCACAGTCAAAATGCAACTTTAAAAAGATTCTAAATATCTCAAAAACGATGTTAATATGATGTAATATTATAATATAATTAAATCTAAAAAATCCGATCATGATGATGTATGAAAGATAAGTTTTTCAGGATAATGAAAGTTTGCCTGCAATGGATACATTGCTTTAAGAAACAGGGGTCGAATCGTTCCGTGAACGTATCACTCGTCACGTAAAAGTTTGTATTTCGTATTATGACATACGTGATCGTAGCGCTTATATACGTGATCGTAACGTTTATATCGTAATCTGGCATGATGACATACGTGAGCGAGTATATAAACGTGTCCGTTCGTTCGAACCGTCATTCGAACGCAAATTACCAATCGTAATATACAATTTATGAAAATTTGAGCAAATTTTTCTAAATTTTATGTTTTTTATAATTTTTAGTAACAAATAACATAAATAAAAAACCAATGAATGGAATATCTCATTAAAAATTAAAAAAAAAAAATAATTATTATTTATATGAACAAAATTTATGTATTTCAGTTTAGAAGGAAAAAAAATATTTACAAGTGTAAAGACATAGACATTTTCAACTTCAATTAATTAAAGAGTACCTACTTTATTTGATCTCTTATTGCTTGGCCGATTGCGGCGAGGCGGTTCGCTACCTCGGTGTCGATATCCGTTGTTTGATCAGAATAGCAATTCTGAGGATCATAATTTATTTTAAATTTTAGGCAGATGTTGTGTAATGCTGCACAAACGTTAGCAAATCTTGCCACTTTTGTCGGATCTCTCTTGCCATATCCTAAAATTCTCCAGCGTCTTTTTAAAATTTCGATAGTTCATTCGACGATACATCTTGCCTTGAACATAGCTTCATTTGAGCCATCCGAAGCGTTTCTGTAAGGAGTTATGCACCATGGTTCCAATGGGTAGCCAGAATCCCCTGTTAAAATATAAATAAAATCAATATCGAAATCGTTTTAAAAATCTGCAAAGAAAACTTCGTTAATGAGGTTTCATGACTTATTTTTTATATATTCGGCAAAGCCAAAGGATTGCTCCGATCTCTTAATTGCCTCCGCACTATTTTTTCATCCCCATCACCCTCACTAGAGCTCAAATAAAAAAACAAAGTCGGATCCATCCTGATATTCAACCACTTGATATTTAAACTAACAAATTTATTGAATATTTTGCAACAGTTTTGACAGTTCCACATCTATTGTGACCTAAAAATACGATCCAAAGCAATGTGGAATTTAAAAACTATTGTGAATTGAAAACACATTACGATCCGTTTGCTATCGTATGTCATAATGCCAATCGCCGCATACGATTGACGTATCACGTAATTTTCTTTCGTATGTTTGCCGATCCATGCGCGGATGTAACAATTCGACCCCAGGATGTGTGTCGAAGAGATTTTAAGAGAAAGTTTAAAGGTCAGCTGCAATTTTTTAGATGATTTTTAAAGACAAGGACATACGATGAGATCTTTTGGCACTTTGCAAAGTTAAGTAATTTCGATATCATAGAGCTCTCCTGTATATCTTAAAGTAAGAGCTAATTGCGCATTATGAGAACAGTCAATAAGAAAGAGCTGAAACATTTTTTCCACAAGTCTTTCAGATATCTTGGCAATACACATAAGCATAGTACAAATGGGCAAATGAAACAAAATATACGAATCCGAATAATTCTAAGAAAGTTATTAGTTCGTCAAGAACCATTACTGGATTACAAATAATTAAGATTTGGGATGCCTGCTTTGCTGCCTAAGTGTTTTCGGTATCCTGGTGTTCAGATATAAAACTTATAAATAATGTAACCATTTTTTAGCGCTGGATTTTATGTCAAATATATTAGAAATATGTTTTAGTAATAAAGAAGAAGGAACTCTGAGGTGAATATATGCCACTCCTGGACAATAAAAATTAACAGATTTTTTCCGAAATGTATGACTCAAAAAAACCGTTAGAAAAAATAAACCCTAACTGAGGTCCGCATGCCGAATCGGAATAGGGAGAGCAAAAACTGAGCAAAGACGAGTGAGAACGAAAGGCATATTTCAACTGCTTGTCATTGTCGAAGGTTTTATGCGGGTTTTTCTACACTTTTGTGCTTAAGTTGATTTGTTGCTGACTTGTTGGCAGCAGACAACAGCACGACACTGTTGTAAGCAGAAATGATTATAAACCTTCATATTGGTAACCAGAACTTGGGCATACCAGAAAAACAAGAACTACAAAAACACATTGAAAACAACAACCGAAATGGCAAATAGAAATGCGCATGCATGAATATTTGCCGAACGCTACCGTTTATACCCCTCTTCATTTTTTTTGACATTGTTGTTGTTGTCGTTATCGGCCTTACAGCATTGTTTTTGTTGCTACTGTAATGATTGTGATTGTCGCTGCTCCCGACACCGGAGCATCACTGTGATGACCTGATGAGTTGGCAACGGACGTCACGTTGGCATCTGCAGTCGCCGTCGCTCAATGCCGCATCCGATTCGGCGCTTCGGCTGCAATGTGCCGCGGCCGAGGGACGTACAAATTGCGCTCACCTTTTGGGCAGCTGCGAATGGAATTTCGGCGAATGGGGATAATTGCGCTGACTGCAAGTGCTGTTATTCCATTTTCATTTTCGTGCGATTTTTTCAATTGCTGGCTGGTGACTGGTGGCTGTTGGCGTTGCCGCTGTGCTGTACGTGCCGACATTGCTCATTCGCATGCGCATTGCGCGTCTCGGCAGGCAACTTGCTGATTTCGGACGTTACGATTTCATTTGTTGCTTTATTGTTGTTATTGCAGGTTCGCTTCTCGTTTTTGTTTCTGTTTTTTTTTTGTTTTTTTTTTGATTTTTTATTTATGTATTTCTGCGTCTGTCGTTTGCGTTAATTTCACCAAATGCAAAGGATAATTGATCCCGTTGATTATGGCTTCCGCCACATATCTTTTGGCTCGTTTCTTCTCTTCAAAATTATATTCGCATTTCTTCGGTACGCATAAGTATATATTTATTTTATATTTGTCTGGCGATCAGCGGTGATTGCTGGTTATTATTATACTTATTATATTACTTTTGTATATATGTATGTATGTATATACATACGTGCGCCTTGCTGAAAAACATGACGATTTGCGGGATGCAGAATTCTATGGAAATATAATTTTGTTTGCGAATCATAATAATTCGTGTAATTCAGTGTTTTCGGCATACTTCAAATTAGAATTTTGCTTTTGAGCGCGTCCGTTGGTGGTTATAAATATTTATATATAAGTATATAGTAACTAAACGCATATCCGAAAACAAATAAGCCATTGCTTCTTCAATCAATTGATTTTATTCTTCCAAATATCTGTATCATCGCTCCTTGTCTAAGGAAAGTTACATCTCTTGGGAATGCAAAAAACTCTGACCAAATCCGTCTCGTATACACAAGTTCTACATTGCGTATAAGCTTATATCAAATTCTCCTCTTTTAACTACTCATTTATTAGTTAAATTATATTATCATGAAGCATTTACATCTTTTTTGGTATGTGTGTTATATAGTTTGCATTCGGTAATTGATACAAGAGGTAGGTTATGTAAAATCTGAGCTTCAGTAAAATATAACGAAACGATTAAATTTTCTCTCATCATTAAACAGAGAAGTAAAAAGAAGAGAAACTAACACTTATAGCGGGATTCTGTAACCAGTCTCTAGTATCTATTTGAGACATTTTGAGGTAAAATCTCAATTTGTGACTAGTTATTATTCACTAAACAGTCTTTAGCGTTAGTCTCCAAGATATTGCCTCAAATTTGAGCCCTGCTAGTTAGCAGGTCACAAAACCAAAAAGAACTCTTTTCTGCCATTTTGAATATACTGAATAGAGATCATCATAGAAATTAATCGGTTGTCGTTTTTTTACATTTTGTAAGCAACTCAAACACGAAAAGGTTAAAAATAAATTAATTTTACATAAATTTCGTAAAGATTATGAAACAAAGTCAACATATGTATATTTTTATTTTTATTGATAAATATGTTTTTTGACTATGTTATAGAAAATTTAATATTTGTTATCGACATATTTATTTTCATTCAAGTTTAAAAACATCTCTGAATAATGAAATGTAATAGATTTTGTGACTGTCACTTACAGAATAGCAAAACCGTCTCAAGTCTCAAAAATTGTCTCTAACTCAAAATCTCCAATTTAGAGACTTGAGACAGTATCACAGTATCGCACGGTTAATGTGGTGACCTTAAATATTTCATAGAAAATATTTAAAATATCAAAGTAATTCAAGATGTATTGAAAAATTTCATTCTGGCATTCTTAATCGACTTGGTATGGAGCCGTAAATAAAAAAGGTTACGTAAGTCGTTTACAAAACTATTCAAGAATTAATTGATAAATTTCGCATTGGGAATCATGTATTCTAAAGTTTGAGCTTTCTAGCTGGAAGTCGTGACCAAAAGGTTGGCAAAATATCACCACGGAATATAATTACTCCAATTGCTGTGGAACAGTTCTCTATGGCTTTGGAAACTTAATTGAGAAATGTTACAGCAGTAATATTTTTTAGTGTGGAGAATTTATTTCTGAGTAAGATAATCAAAACCTCGTATAATATCTTTTGGCTTCTGTAAAAGTGAAATTTTGGAACCTATTTCAAGATAACGTTAACTTAGGTAGATATTTCTAGAAAATTACCACTTATTAGGGACAGAACAGCACATAAAAAGTTTGTTCTGACTAAAAAAAGACATTTTATTAGCCTTAATTTAAGTATAATCTCATGACCTATTCGAAGCTGACTTTGGTAAACTTTCCTCAAATCTACCATGGGAACCTAAGTTACCTGCACATCATATTAACATACATAAGTTCCGAATTCATAGATAATCTAACTGTTAGTATACAAAATTGTGAGATCATAAGACATTCTTCAACACTTCATGTGTATAGATAGAATACTATCTCTTTTTATGAGTAGTAATACTAAAAACTAATCTCATATCATTTTCTCATTGTTTAAAGGAACTTTTTTGATTTATGCTTTGTTGGAATTTCTCTCTCATAAACGCTTACATTTCTTCTCAAAACTTTAAAAAATTTCCTAATATTTTGTTTTTAAAAAGTAAAGTGAATTATACAAGATAATTAGCAAAAATTTGTAGTTCTAGCAAAAAAATTTACATAATTATATAATACTAAATTTAACTAAATTAGCACCCCTGAGCCTAATTATGAAAAAATATATTAGAAACTTTACTGAATGAACTCACTTAAAACGAGTTAAAACTAACGGTCACTTTCTTAACCAAAGCTGGGATTGGAATTTAACTTTAATTCTGTAATGTAAAAAACTTAAACTGAAAAAAAGAATTAAAGGATCCCCTTTCAGTGATTGACAATGAGTGTTTACCTTAACAACTATTTTTGCACAAATTTTTCCCTGTCTTACCTAAATTCCACCGATTAAACTCTTAACTTTTCACGGTAATCGTTTCGAAAATCAAACAAAAGATTTAAGCGAGCTACTTGCCATGTATTTAAGCCCGCCTCATTGGAAGGAAGTGGATAATTCACAGTGCTAGAATTAAAAGCGAGTCATTATGTAAATTTCGAAAAAATCGTAGATTTGCTTGTGAAACATTTCCATCAAGTGCAACAACAACAAGTTCAAGCACTAACACCGCAAATAATTTCATTGTCTTGCCACTATGCTGCCACACAATTTCGCTTAGAACAGAACTGAGCAAAGGAGTTGAGTTCAATTTGGTGCAGTGCGGTTCACGAAATTACATAGAATTACATGTTGCGGCACTTGCACCGTGCAACGCGCCACCCCACCACCAGCGATTGCTAAAGGAGCGTGGCACGACCAAGATTGTGGTCATGCATGCATTTTTATGTGTATGTATGTGTGGGGTTAATAATATTGTTGCTGTCATTTCGATGCATTACTGGAATTGCTAGCAGTTGTTGCTGCTGCTGTTGTTGTAGTTGTTGTTTCTGCTGTTACAATTGACGTATTTCACTTAAGTGTTAAGACATTCTACAAAAAAACAAAAAAATCCAAATGTGGGAAGCATTCAGAGCCGTAAGTGTGTCATATGTGTGAGTACGTGTGCGCGAGTGAGGCAAGAAATGTGCCTGCTGTTGATGTTGCTGCCAGCATTGTTTGGGCAATTTGTAATTTACTCCCACAACAATTCCCACTTGCCGATCACATACCAATGCCACTCATACTCACTCACACAATCACACAAATACTAAATATTAGTATATATGAATATGTGTGTGTATGTGTACTGCAGAAAAGACATAAATAAATATATAAGTGCGCTTGAAGGGCAAAATACTAAACGCACTCGCTGACGTGCTACTATTCGCTGCCACTTGCCAGAGTTGTGGATGTTGTTGTTATATTTGTTGCCCCAAAGAAATTCCAGACGCACATTGATATCATAATAAAAAGGAAAATATTTTTGTTTGCCACTTTTCACGTACTCTTCTGTTCAGTTCACTTGCGTATGTGTGTCGGTTGCACCACTACAATGCCACTTAGGCGCTTACAAACAATAACAACAAGCAGCTGACAAGCGCACAAACTGGCGAGTAGCTAAGCACTCGACTCAGCTCGAAAGCCGAGTAGAGCTATTCAAGCGTTGCCCAAGCACAAAGCAGCAATACAAATCGATTAGAAAATGAGAAATAAAGGGAGCGAGTGATAAAGGCGGCAAGCAGCGGCAGTAGTTAATAAGTAAATAAAAGCATGTGTGTGGAACACGAAATGATTTACAGAGCATACTATGTATATTGTATTATTGCGATTTCTGAGGTCTTTTCAACTCGAAATGCTCTTGAAATAAGTATGTGTATATACAGACCTGGTGGAAGGGTTTTAAATTATGAACCAAAATCACTGATTTTAATGGGCGCTTTTTGTGATATGCACGCAATAACGGTTTTTATATCTTAAATCAGTCTCAAATTTAACCCGTTAAAGCCACTAAAAAGTCTAATTAGAAAGAAGAAATTTGAAAATTTAGTGCTTTTTGAATTATATATTAATATACCGAAATATTACTGGAAATAGTTTCTATTTACACCAAAATGAAAAGAAAATAATTTTTTTTTTTCATTTTTATACTTGAAAACTATATACTTTTAATATTTCTGATGCAAGAAAAAAAATTTTCATTAATTGAGAATTTCAGTAGTTCAAATATAATTATATATTCAGAAAAAAAACATACAATTACCTAAATGTATAAGTTCTCTTCCATAAAAGTATATAGTATATTCTTTTATTCCAAACCACGCATTGCTTCCTTACTCTCTTTTTTAAAACTCACCACACCGTTGCACCATAAAAATATGCTAACAAATACGCTTTATCTCTTCGATCTCTGTTTCTCCATACTTGCATTTACTCTCTCCGCTCCAACACTCTCGCATACGCATACAGCAGCTTGCTCCTTTAGCGGTAGTTGCCTGTTACCAAATACAGCAACGAACAGGTTGGTTGCCACACTGCTTCGCTCGTAGTTCCCCACAGCCCAGCCCTCAACCTCCTTGGGTGCCTTAATCTGTCACTTTATTATTCGTTTGTTTGCTTGCTTTTTGTGTTTTCGTATTTTTCTTTTCCTCATTTCCCTTTTACTTTTTCCTTCGACTCAAGACTCAGCACAGCACGCTCACGTCTCGACAATGCTAACTGCCCGCTGTTCTACACACACACGTATACATAGTTACGGTTTGTTATTCAAAGCAAAACGTCAGCAAAAATCATGGCTGGCCGTCTGAGTGGTTGCGTTGGCTCGCTGCTGGCGCACAATCGAGCGAATAAGCCGGTTTTGGTTACTGCTTTGCTGCTTGCTTGATTGCGTTTGTTTTGTTCACTCGCTCGGCTGTTGGTCCAAGTCCAGGCACATGTGCTGCTGCGGCTTTTGAAAGACACACAGCAGCGCAAGCGTTAGGCCCGCACCGTTGCTTAGGCGGCAAGAAACAAACAAACAAATAAACGAATGAGACAGCAAAGTGAGCCAATGTATTTAAATGTGAGCGCGGTATTAGATCTAGCAGGTAACTCGCCGCTCAGCTGCCCTTTTAACGCACCAAAAATAGAGGAAATACTTTTAAGCGCGCAGGTTTGTTGCTTAAGTCTTTTGTTTGTGTCCATACAAATCTGGTTATTGCCGAAATTTGAAGTTTAGGGTTAAGTATGAAACTGCTAGGAGTGTACAGTAAAAGTCTGGAAAATTTGATATATGCCGCTTTTGGCAAAGACAACAGTTGCGAGCACAAAGAGAAAGTATTGTAAAAGTAGGCATAATTTTCTATATACTATACTATATATCGGTGTTTATAACAAATAAATGTGGATTTAAATAAACTTAACTTCCTGCATGAAAATCGAAAATGAAATCATGCATCTAAGATTCTTTCTGACTAATGCCAGATAGTTAATAGTCCTTATTCAAGGACAATATTTTTGTAAACATTTTCTCACTTTAACATGTATGTTATTCCCTATATGCCAATGAATAATTATTCCCAGATTTTATCGTAAATCGCAAATTCACCAATTTCTTAATTATTAAAACGAGCATACAAATATCAAAAGCCGATGAAGTAGGAATAGGAATAGGAACTGATGAATAATGTTGAAAGCTAAAAGCTGTCAAGTGCGTTCTCGTAGATCTACGGGGTATAAATAGATTATATTGTAGAAATATTGTATGTGATCTAGGTATTGCTCAGCAGAGCAGGGGTTCGATCTTATATATATCCCTTGCAGATGCCTCTCACAATCATCTATGAGCCACATGCAGTCCCATTGTAGGATTTATTGCTCTTCATCTGTTAGCTAGAAGTCTTCATGTGTCTGATATTGTATTTGTAGTTGTTTATATCATTATCTGCTAGCTCTTTTAACTGTAATTTTCCATTTTAATAATCAAGATATTCAAATTGAACTAAAATGTGAACAAATGGGTATATAAAGTTAGCAGTTTTACCTCTTTAGCGAGTATTCTTTCTTGTGTCGATTCCAACTAGCTAACTTTGTGATTGCTTTTGCGTGTCAATGATCTCTACATGATTATCTAAGGAAATTAAGTCGATAGCATTCTAATATGAACTTTCCTTATGGTTTTATTATCATGGGGTTACGAAAAGATTATTAAGGAATTGCCTCAGTGCGACTCTCCGAAAAATCACTGAAAAATCGCTGATTTTTATACACTCGCAACAAAGTTGCTAAAGAGAGTATTATAGTTTTGTTCACATAACGATTGTTTGTAAGTCCTAAAACTCAAAGAGTCAGATATAGGGTTATATATACCAAAGTGATCAGGGTGAGGAGTAGAGTTGAAATCCGGATGTCTGTCTGTCCGTCCGTCCGTCCGTGCAAGCTGTAACTTGAGTAAAAATTGAGATATCATGATGAAACTTGGTACACGTATTTCTTGGCTCCATAAGAAGGTTAAGTTCGAAGATGGGCAAAATCGGACCACTGCCACGCCCACAAAATGGCGAAAACCGAAAACATATAAAGTGTCATAACTAAGCCATAAATACAGATATTAAAGTGAAATTTGGCACAAAGGATCGCATTAGGGAGGGGCATATTTGGACGTAATTTTTTTGGAAAAAAGGGCGGGGCCCCGCCCCTACTAATTTTTTTGTACATATCTCGGAAACTACTATAGCTATGTCAACTAAACTCTATAGAGTCGTTTCCTTCAGGCATTTCCATATACAGTTCAAAAATGGAAGAAATCGGATAATAACCACGCCCATCTCCCATACAAAGGTTATGTTGTTAACCGACTAACAAAAAACGTCAGAAACACTAAATTGTACGGAAGAAATGACAAAAGGAAGCTGCACTCAGGTTTTTTTTTTAAATTGAAAATGGGCGTGGCGTCGCCCACTTATGGACCAAAAACCATATCTCAGGAACTACTATACCGATTTCAATGAAATTCAGTATATAATATTTTCTTAACACCCTGAAGACATGTACGAAATATGGGTGAAATCGGTTCACAACCACGCCTTCTTCCAATATAACGCTATTTTGAATTCCATCTGATGCCTTCTCTGTATAATATATACATTAGGAACCAATGATGATAGCGGAATAAAACTTTACACAAATACGGTATTTGAAAAATATGTAAATGACGTATAATGAAATCTCGATTATCACTTTATCATGCGAGAGTATAAAATGTTCGGTGACACCCGAACTTAGCCCTTCCCTACTGGTTCGGTATTTTTTATTGTTGAAATTAACTAATCGGTCCGGTTTTTTTATAAATAAATACATTCATGACGAATACAAAATGATTTTTTTTATGTTTATTTATTGTCCTGTACGGTGTCCACGATTGCGGCCGCAATTCTGATCTAACAAAAATTTCAAAAAGATTATTTATCTGTAGGAAAGTCGCTATCGCGCTATGGAAGCTCTTTTGTTTTTTTTTTCAAATTCTACAAAATGGCGGCGGTTTGAACAAAAAGTATCGTATTTGGCACTTTTTTCGACAGTTTTTCGATGAAAAAATAGGAAGATTACAAACGAAACAAAAAAGCTTTCATTGCGCGATAGAGAGTGACGTTAAAAATTGGTACTAGATATCTTCAAAACTCTTCCGTTAAATGTGAAAACTTTAAAAATTGGAGTCACTATGTTCCGTACTCTGTTCGCTGTAGCGACCGTAATAATTTGAGTTCGATTTAAAAATTGAACAGAATGTTTTTTTATAGAGTATACTATCCGACAATGCAAAGTGTCAAATCCCGAAAAATAAAATAAAACCTTCGTTTCAGTCAATATGGCAATCATTTAAAAAATATTTTCATCATATTTTCATCCCTGAACAGGGTATATTAAATTTTATTTTAATTTATTAATAATGTAGTATCGGAAGAAATTGTTCAGATCGGCTCACTATAGCATATAGCTGCCATGCAAACTGAACACATAGTTATTAAAAGAAATGCACCTGTGAAGGGTATATTAGCTTCGGTGCAGCCGAAGTTAACGTTTTTATCTTGTTTAATTTCAAAATACACTCCTCTGATCAAATACAATCACCTTGTCACCGCTGTTTATGTTGGCTGTCATCCGTGTACAAATATTTTTGTATATGTTTTCACTTCGAAATTTGCATATGTCACACACAGGTTTCGGATTTACCCACATTCGCGTAATCTGACTGCGTACACCAGTGGCGATGCCAAATGGAATAAAATTAACAAATTACTTATGGAACGATAAAGCGTATATATGTTGTTATGTTGCACTGCGCACACACATACATATGCTTCTAAATAAATATATACAACATACTATATGGGCCTCGTCATGAGCTCAGCACATGGAGCTGTGTGTCGCTAGTGCGCGTCTGGCGGTTTTGCGGGAAAGCCGCAACAGCCACAGGCATTGATTTCAATCAAAACATCAATAAACTTAACTGATATCAACAGCAACAACAACTGCAACAGCACTGTGAATTTTGCAGCAAACAAAGCGCCACAAGCCAAGGCTCGGGTACGGCCAACCTACATACACCAACAAAAGTTTACTGCCTCGCATGCCACCAAAACAGATACGAGTTGTTCTCACATACTTTTGTAGGTTTGTGCGTGTGTAGTTTTTATGTGTGTGTGCACGTATGCAAATGTAAGCGTAAAAGTTGCACCTCCACATATGGTTCCAGCAACAACGGTACGGTAGTGTGACGGTAGCATAACTACCTTTGCTGCTGCTGCCGCTGACATGACTGCTGCCACAACAACACCTTCATAGACAACAATATGCCTAATGAAAATAATTCTAACGCATTAGTGGCAGCAACAGCAGAAAAAATAGCGAGGCACGAAAGAAAGCTGCCACTTTGGCGGCGCAAACAAGTTGGTCGGTTGTTCGCATACCAACGCAAAGTTGTACGCACACACATATATGTATATTTATGTATAAACGTTTGCCACCGTGGTCATTACGTGCAGTCATTTCTCTTCTTCTTCGCGGCTGCATTAACGCCGCTCTTTACAGCTATACTTTTCAGCTAAATGAATACGCGTGCGCGCGTGGCCGCCATTCTGGTGCGTCGCACCGTCGTAACGTCGAAACGTCAAAACTGCAAACCGGACCGGATCGAACCGATACGCACATGCAACGGTGCAACATCACATGTACACCTGAAAGTGTCTGTGTACCCTCGCATGAGTGTTCGTTTGTGTGTGAAAGAGTAAAATTGTAGCGCATCACAACAACCGCAGGGCATTGGCTACTGCATTTGCATACCAACGGAGCACATACGAGTATGTACGAAGAGAAATGCATGACGCTTTTTACACTCGTTTCCAGGCATATTTGTAAGCTCGAGTCGCTTCGCCTGCAAGTGAGTAGACAACAGCGCTACGTGCTTGAAAATCATAACGTCAATAGGGAATAACCGAGTTTGTTGAATTGTCATTATTAAACCATTTTTAAATCCATCCATATTAGCTTACGTAGGTAGATAATTATAACAGTGTTTTCATAAACTATGTTATATGGTTAATTGGCTGAAAGAACATTTACTGTATAAATTTTCAGAGACGGATTCTGGGGGGCTAAATGGCTTATTAATAATTTTCCTACTCTGAAAAAATATAAAGTAACAGAAATATAATCCAGAAATTTGTCATTTTATTTCAAAAACAAAATTAAAGAATGACGATATCACTGAAGTTACACATTGTAGCAAGGTATGCAGATTAAATTGTTAATAAATCCTATCAGATCTGTAACTGAAAGTGCTAAATTTGAAACGACGCGCTTTGATAGAGAACTTGAAATAAATGCTGCATTCAGCTCCATCTGTGATATGTTCGATTGGTACATTATCATTGGTTTATCCTCCAAGTTTTCCAACAAAGAACAATTAGTAATTGGACAAATAGGAAAACAGCGGAAAAAGCAACGCAGCCGTGTGCAAATTTCAATTTATACTTGGGATTTTTTGCCTATGTGATATCCTATCTCTATCTCATTCACTGAACGTGATTCTTCAGAAAGAATCGATCGATCTGGCAAAGGCATCAAATATGCTAGATACGCTGCTTGTAAAGTTTCGAAATCGAAGACAAAAGCTGAGGAATATTTTCGATCCACAGGGTCTCAGTGTATGTATAGTATATTCCTCTGTTGGATACAGAAGACGCGCCCTCATAGAGAAGTTTTGGATGGATTTCAACTGAGTTTGCTACTTCCACAAGAAGTATGTGCTTTGAAAATCAAAGAAATCTTATTGACTGCTTGATAGGAAGATTCTCAGGCCTTTTGGATAATTACAACGTCGTGCGACGTTTGTAGCTCAAATGTGTACTTGATCACTTTCAGTGCCAATGGGGGCTGAAGCAAAAGTCAACAGATAACATGTTACCCACTAGTGCATAAGAAACGTGATGAACTGCAATGCAGGCCTATAACCCATAATTCAGAGTTTTATTAGCATATTCTGCATATACTTTCTATGACGAATGCGAGCTCTGAGGACGAACGTGCTTTAAGATAGATTGGTCGACCTGGCGTTGTTCTCGAAAGATTCTCAAAACTTGGCCCACATCGTTTTGTTTCGTGAAATTTTTCTACTCAATACATGAGCTGACTATAGTATTATAATGTGTTCTTTCAATTTAGTAGGATTTAATAATGTAAGGTCGATTTGAAATTTTTCTACCATGATATTAAACTGTATAAAGACTAATATATTTAATACAACAATCTTCATGCTACAATTATATGATTATTTACCCCCCTCCCCCCAAAAAAACTATCCGCCCCTGAATATTTATACTTGCATATGTATATGATATTTAGTATAAGCAGAGTAAGACTTGCTTATACAGTGATGACATGACTGAAGATCTGAAATTTAACTAGAGATTTGGGGTTATGGACAGGTTTTTTTGGATTTGAACAATTTTAAGTCATAAGGTGGCATACGCTAAAGGCATTGTTTTTGCGGTGTTTTATCCCGTTATATTAATAGCTTCTTGATTTGTACATTGAAGAGAAAAAAATCGGATGGAATTTACAATTTTGTTATATAGGAAGTAGATGGGGATGCAGTGCGATTTCTACCTTTTTTTCTTTGCTACATAGAATTGAGAGGGGAATATTGTGTACCGAATTTGGTTGAAATCGATCGGGTGAGTGATTTATGGGCAATTAACTTCTATAAGCTCGATTAATTTTATACAACCGTTAGGTGAACAAAACTATTAGACTTTGTAGTAACATGTTGCAAGAGGATAAAAATATCCGATGAATATCATTCAGTAATCAGCGATACGTGATGTATGGGTCAACTCACAATTAAAAAGAAATGTGTTTGAAATATAAGCCACCAAAAAAGAGATAAGAGTAGTGGATCAATAACAGATTGATATGATGTAATGTTGATATAGGCCTAGACTCAATAAACCAGTATACTTAGTAAACAGGAAGCTCAACTATCTTGAAGAATTATGTATATACATATAAAGCTTAAACGATAATAACTTTGCTGCCTCTACAGCTCTGGTTGCCACAATGTCAATGTGATCCAAAAAGAGGTCAAGAGATTCTAGTTAGTGCAATGATAAAAATGATATAACGAATTGAAATAAAATTGATATTCTCCATTTCTTGAATATCTTGTGGAACAAAAGTTCGGTTTGGGCGATAGTATGGTTGTTTAGCGTGAAACAAGGTTTTGGAGAAATAGTTGAAATCTACTTTTAAAAACAATTAACACATTATGGTATGATATTTGAGGAATATTCTATTAAAGTTTCATAGAGAAATAGCATAGCCCTCATAGCTCGGTGGCGGATCTGTACATGAAATGTCCTCAGAAAACACTGAGCGTGGAGGACAAAAGTTTACTGTGTGGCTGCCATGCCAGAATTGATAGAATTCTATCTTCCTACAAGTGCCCGAAATCTCACAAACATCGGTCAACAGTAAGAACTCTCTCTGTCATCTACCCGACTAATTATGAAATCATCTAAACGAAAATTTGCTCCTCAACCAATTTCGTGACGTTTCACAACAAATCTCTGACATTTTGGAATTTCGATGCGTTCCAGTCGTTTAACTTACCCATAGTTGTTGTTGTTATTGCTGTTTTTGATTATTTTACACTGGCGACAGCGGCGTCCACGAACATCATTGAAAATTATCGGTCGGCAAAAATCAATCAAAATCAAATAGTATTCACGCATATTAACGAGATATGCTTAAGAGCTCCACTACAAAATGATCACACAAGTGAGGCAAATAACAAAAATAATTATGTGTGAGAGAGTGAATATCGCCAAGAGGCAGGCACAGTGTACGCCAGCGCAGCAGTGGCATTTATAGTGCTGGACCTCAGCAACCATGGACTGTTTGTGTGTATAAATATTTGTGTGTGTGTATACATGTGTTTATCTTTGATTTTGATTTTGACTTGGGTTTTGGCGAAATCGAAATGATATCTATAAAATATAGTATATATGTTCGAGATTGTACTGATGGATGTATATATATTATATATGTGTATTGTGTTTGTATGTGTGTATATGTACACACTAGACTAGCATTGCATTGAGAGGAAAAACTGAAAGTGTAATGATTGATGATGTTGCTGACGAGTCAAGTTGCTTTGAATAAATGAAAGACTTAAGCGACGAACTCGCACCTTGCAGTGATTAACTATTTCTTACATCTCTATACAATATATGTAAATATACGTAAATAAATTTCGGTTTCGGCTATAAATTAATATTTAAATGTGTGTTTTAAGCAATCTTTGAATAATATAATATTTTTTAGTTTTTTAATTAATTTTTACTTTTTAAATGATGAGCTTAAATCATTGATTTCTATAGCTTTCTCTATACAGAAAGCTTTAATAACAATCAATTAATGAAACACCTAATTATTTGCATACTTAAACCTTACTACTCATTCACAATCAATCTACAGTATCGAAGTGCTGCTGCTTATTCCTTGTACAGTTAGCAGGAGTTCTGTTTGCACTTTTTATCACTCAATGAAGAAGAATAAAAAACCAAAAAAGAACAGTACACAAACCAAAATTCTGTTGAAAAAATGTGCAACTTTTATATGAGCAGCCGTTGCAACTCTAAAATCCACAGAAAAACAGAGCGCGAGCGTTGCAAAATCAAAAGCAGCGGGTGGATAGCTCGCATTCTGCAGACACATGTGCTCTGCAAAGATTGCTGACTTAAAAGGAGACAATAAACAAATACGCGAAAATCGAAAAAAAGTCAAAAGCCAAGCGAAAACGGCAATCTCAGCAGTGGCTTCATTCTTATTTTCTGTGCAGAAAGGCACGAGATTGTATATATATAAGTGTGACCGTAAGGCCGTATTTAACTGACCAAGTGTGCGATATATGTCTGCCACTGTTGCCTGGCGCGCTTCTTAAGGTAGAGGCTGCCTTTATTACAGCTCTTGAGGTTCGATTTGGCCACCAGTCATCTGCATAAGATTGTGACGATATGGCGGAACATGCGGTGTGTCATTTTGCAGATATGTTGAACAAAATTTGCAAATTGCATTGATGTAGGGGTGCGTGTTTGCTTACTTGCTCTTCTTGTTTCTCCGGCCGCTGCTTTTTAAGTAAATTTGATAGTTTTCGGTGACTAATATTTGTTCTTAGGTTGATGTGTATTTTATTGTTGATTATTTTTAATATAAACGATTTTAGAAAAAACCATTTCGGTGAAATGACCCTGCTTTGCTAATTTCTGTTAAAGAGAATAAATAAAATAAAACGGTTAATTTATTTAAGCGAGAAACTCTTTACTATATTATTTTTCGAAGTCCACTTTTAGTCTTCAAAGAGCCTTAAGTATGTTACTGAGTCAAGCGCTTTTATTGATACACAAAATCTTCCTTTTCTCGACCATCCGATATTCGAGTTGATCAGTTGCAAAGTCGGAAGTGAAGTTCATACTATACAGAGATAGAAAAATGGAATTATGTATGTATATGTAAGATAAAAAGAAAGACCCCAGAAATATTTTTGCTTAATTAATACTTCAGCGGTCTGCTAGACGATCTACTACTTTGCTTCACTAAATCAAAAACAATTTAGAAACTTCAATCGTAAACCAGTTTGGAAATTTATTTCCAAAATGCGGTGATGTTATAATAATGCTTCGTTCCCCAGTATATAGGCTTATGAAAATTTAACATCGAAGCTTTAAGAGCTAACGATCGTCGTTGCATTCGCTAAATTAACTATGTAGCAGACTGGCCGTTCACAATTTAAAAATTAAATACAATTTTGTCCGCTCCAGATATACAGAAAATCTTATTCAAACTAAGCATTTATGTTTTTTCGCATTCCTTGCTAACTCAAGCTTAACTCAACTATTATATTTATTCACTTTATGATAAATAATTTAAGATGGCCGTCGTCGATTCGACATTTATCTGGTCAGTATCTTTGATGGCGGCTTTGGTGCCAAAGTATTTGCATACAAAAGCAAAAGAAAGTTAGCGAGCGAGCGTCATTGACAGCGTAACCAAGTTTTGTTGGTTATGTCGTTAGAAATGGCTCAAGTGATAAACTACTGGCAAAATTGAAATTAATTCGTTTTGAGTTTCCAGAGACAATTGCGCATGCATCAGCAGACCTGTTGGTATAAGGCAGCTGATAAAGGCTGCCAATTTGTTTGAATAACTGATATAGTTTGTTCGATTTGCTTCTTTCACAAGCTTGCCAAATCGAAAACAGATATTACTCATAACTATTTTAGTATATATTTTTAAAGGCTAACAAATATTTATTTATATAAACTTTCAACCTTTCATAGTTCTGTTTTATTAATGTCAATAAAGAATATATTTATTTTTTACAAAAGCATACTCTATTCAGATTTAAATTTTCTCTAATTTTTTTCCAAATTATTTTAGTTCTTTTCAAGATGGGTGCCAACCACCAATTGAATTCCCTCTTTAGCCGCTATTTTTGCCAATTTGCTGTTTCCTTTGCTTTCCGCTGATGTTAACTTGGTCGGGTGCACTTTTTTAATTAGTTAATTATTCCTTTATTTCATTTTATTTACCCTACACATGCTTACAATCACACAAACTAAACACATGTACACATGTACACACTCATTTGGCCGCTCTGCAGTTGACGTTTCGCTGAAGCACTTGTCTTTCGCTTTTTGTTTTTGCTTTGGGAATCCTTCATTACCTGATACTTTGCATCTTTCTTTGGCATTATCTTTGGCAGTCGCATAGTTTTCAGTGTACGCCATCGTCTTAGCCACGACTTTGTTATCCACTCATTGTGTTGTTGCAATTGTTGTAAGTGCATTTCTCAACCGCAGAAGGCTTGCAACACAGCCGCGTGTGGTTGATACACCACTAAGGGGCCACGCCAAATCAACATACGTGCATCTCTGAATTTCTATTTGCTTATTTGTCGTTTTTGGGCGCAAAAGCCGCTGCAGTTAGAGCCATCGTCACCAACAGCAACACTACTGCTAATGCAACCTTACTTAGAGACTTTTGCATATCTAGAAAAGTCGCGAATTAAGCGCTACCCACTGCCTTATATTAAAGTCTTAGTTTTTTGCAAAATGTTGTATCACTTTTTCGTCTACTTTTGGGTTAATTTCCGAACACTTTTTGAGTATTTTTCAAACCTCAACTAAATTGAAATTTTCAGTACGAAAATTGTTTTCTATATTTATCTACACCCTTATTTTATATATATAGGGCATATGTTGAAATATTTTTTACGAAAAACTAAAACAGCAACAAATTATTTCTTCTTCTGCACATTCGCTTCAAGTTGTTTACTTTGCCATTTGGGATAGACATTTTAGCTGAAAAATCAAAGTAATTTTGTATAAATATGCCACTCAAAAAACACAGCGAGCAACGATACATGAAATATTTATGTGTGGGATGTATAGTTGGAGCCATTCGTTAACCTGCTGGCGACTAACATATTTAAAATTATATTTTTTAGAAAGAAAGTGCATTAAGAAAATAATAAATATTTAAATGGCAAGAATACTACCTAAGTAACTTCTAAGCTTTTGTAATTTTCCTAATTAAAGGTCACAGGCAGATGTGTGTGAAACATACATACGTGAAGCTTCTTTGATAGTTTTCAAAAACGTTAGTCAAAGAAAACCACTTACCATTTATACTATGTGTATATGAGTTTCGGTTAATACGTAATTTGGAGCAAAAAATATCGCTTTTTTGGAAAATGGAGCAAAATTTAATTAGCACATTAAATAAAATGAACATTTTAATAAGTTCCAATATATTAATATCATTTCACTACGATATTAACGATTTGTGAGATATTTCTGTATATATAAGTATATCTAGATCCTAAAATGCTTTGGACCAAAAAGGGTTAAGAAAAATAAAAAGAGGAAAAAACAAAGAAAGAGAATATTGTACACAATGAATCGAATTTAGAAATAACGAAAGACAACAAAAGCAACCAACTTAAATTGCAAATGCGCTAAATCGAAGCACTTGGCAAACGCTTTCAACGCACCCACAATAAGAGCTGATGGATAAGCATACATGTGTGTCTATACTTATTTATGTCAGTGCTACCGCACATTTAACATCATCACAGCAATGAGCACAACCAGCATATGTATATGTATGTACACATATGTATATCAACACTTGACAACAACAGCAACGGCCATCGCTTTAAAAATATTTTTACATGTTCATTTCGCTATTCAAAGCATTTTACCATCTACCTTACCACCTCTGCCACGACCGTCATTCGCTTAATGTTGTTATTGTTATATGCTATTAAAACGCTTGTAGTCTTATTGTTGCCCACCGTTTTTCTCATTTACCAGAAGCTTCATACACATTGTTGACGTTGAGCACATTCCGCTTGTTTGTTGCTTTGGTTGTTTTTATCTATTCATTTGTTATTGTTGTAATTCTTAGTTTTAATATTTGCATTTTTATAAGATATTGCTGCGCATTTTTGACTAAAAATTAAATTGTCAATCATTTTTATGACAAGCTCAAAACATATGTTTGCGTTGCTTCGATGGTTTAAGTCAAATTTATTATAATTGGATTCTCTTTTCTAGGCTCGTGCATTAGGCAAATTTTATACGAGTTTATGCATATTTATATTTGTATTTATATACAAGTGTTTAAATTATTATATTGTCAACAAGTTTTACTATGAAATTAAAAAATCTTCAGCTACACAAGTTGAATGGTTTCGGTGAGGTTTGGCTTTTGTAACGCAAAAGAGTTTGATTAAGAATCAAATCTTTGTTTCGTAAAATATAGGTATGAATTTAGTCTTGTGTTTTAACGAAAATAGTAAACTTATGTTATAGTGTTCTATATGAATATATTTCAAAGTCACAAGCTACACAATCTCCAAATCTAATTCACAATAAAACTACATATTGGTTAGACCCAAAGTAGTTGAATATTTTTGACTAAATAGTAAAACTGTGAAAACAGTTCTATGTAATCAATATACAGCTTTATACATATATATAAAAGTTTGTACTCAAATAAACAAAAGTATGCAAAACATGTTTTACATAAATTTTTTTTTCCAAAACTCTCATCACTAATGGAACTTGATACTTGAATGGCTGAGAATAGTTGGACAACCATTGGTTTTCTGTGAAATTTTTAAGTCTTCCAAAATACAATCGTCTTCGCTTCGTCATCTCAAAAACATTTTTGATAAGCCTGGTTTTAAATAAATATTCGAACGAACAGTAATTCTGTATTCAACATCCAGCATCAATCTTACTTTATTATCTTTCAGGCAGAATCAGCAAGCTAAGTAAGTCAGTTCTTTGAGAAGGAATTTCAGTTGGGAAAGCTAAATTTTGTTGTTTTTTGTCTCCGAGCAAAATACTGTACAATAACTTTGGTATCTATGTGAAGATCTGACCGTCACATAAAAACCAAATATCTTGATTATCAACTTTATAGGGATTTATTATTTCCGAAAACGCGAAATCTCTTTCTTTTGGATAATATAATTTTATGATATCATACATATTTTTTTCAACACTTAGAACATAACACAAAAAGTGTACATACACCTAAATTATCGGATAAATTATTTACCTATTATTGATCTTACTGATTTTTTCGCACCCAACTTTACATATTACCTCTAATTTGGCATAAGGCGCACCTGTGGGTTAAAAATTTTGAAGTAATGGGCATGGTCCCGCCCTCTAATTGGTTTCATGTACATATCTCCTAAACGACTTGTGCTACAATACAAATTTCTTTAGCACTTCTGTTGAAACTGTAAGAGTAAATGAACTCGGAACATAACTCCGTCCACTCCTCTTATAACGGTACGGTTAAGAACTTATGAAAGTGCGAGAAATTAATGACTAAATGTGCCGGAGACATAAACTGACTGAGATGGCATAGGATGGCATAGGATTGGTGATTGCATGTGGGGTACTTTATAGTTAATAGATAAAATCGGGTCGATACTATCCCAACTCACATATTCTACATATAATGATTTTCGTTTTTCCAACAAGCCTTTTGTAGGATATGTCGGTCAGTACGAGTTATATAAATATCTACATATACTATATAGAAAATATATAAAAATGCTTGGACTCCGATCTTCGGGTTGACGTTTTGCACCTTAAAGTATTTCCCTCGCTTTGACTCCTCCAAGTTGAAAGAGTATAAAATATTCGGTTGCACCCGAACTTAGCCCTTCTTTACTTGTTTAATATAGTTTGTGTTTGGTTGCCAATCGAAGATGGACGATTGATAACTGCATCTTCCGGCACAGTTTACTGTGATCCATTTTTGAAACGCATTGTTACTGCCGATGAGAAGTGGGTAGTTATTATGAATGTAAATCGCGAGAGATCATGGTACAGAAGCAATGACCCAACAGGCCTTTCGAAGGCCGATAGTCACCAAAAACAGGTTATGTTGTCTGTTTGGTGGGTTTCAAAGAAATTGTTTGTTTTGAGCTTTTTTCCGACATTGACATGATTATTTCTGGAGTATAGTAAACTTTTGCTTCTCAGCTAGACAAATTAAATGATGTATTCAAACAGAAGAGGCCATAATTGATCTGTAGAAAGTGTAGTGTTCAAAGATAATGCGAGACCTCAAACAAGTTTGATAAAAAACATTTTTGCAGCTTAAATGAGGTGTGTTAAACACCCACCATATTCTCCAGACTTCGACTATTACTTGCTTTGGTCTTTGCATAATTTTTTGGATGGCAGAACCTTCACCTAAAACCAGGACGTCAAAAACCATTTAGACCAGTTTTTGCCTGCAAGGATCCAAAATTTTGTTGGAGTGGAACCAATCTCTTGTCCGAAAGATGGCAAGAGGTATTGGATCAAAATGCAGAAGGTATATAATTTCATCAAATGTTTTTTAACAATAAAAATTTCGTGTTCAAATTGCACTAAGGAAACGGAATTACGTAGTGAACGACCAAATAATATCTGTCATATAAGTTTGACAGAAATCTGTTAAGCACCATTGAAATAAGAGGAAAACTTGGACAAACCCCATTTTATGTATTTATAGAACTGAAGTACTGTTTTTATGATATTTGCAATAAGTTTACTATCAAATTACGAAGGCAAATATTTCAATAATAGAGGTTAATATCGAAAAACGGAGAAACAGCTTCTTTACTTGAGATTCAATCTGCCAATTAGAAAAATTTGCCTCATATGCATAATGATATAAGTATTTGATCTCAGCACAGTTTATGAAATGATATATAAATTACTCAAACAGACATGCTTAGGGAGTAACCCTCGTTGCTATTTAGTATATATTTATAAGAATTTTAATGCTCATTTAAAATGTTTCTTGCTTCTTCCACGATTTTTGCAAACCTTCTGAAGGTAACAACTAGTCTCTTTAAATACATATATAGTTAGTTTACATAGCTGTTAAGTAGTCGTAAGCAGCACAAAAAGTTAACTTCATGAAGCACTTCTCTCTAATTAGCAACAAATGTTCAGTCAAACAATATGACCTCTAAATGAACTTTCTAAAATTTTCATTAGAAACTCATCGGACCAAAACACATTTTCACACCGTTTGAACATTAACTAATTTGGCTGCTTTGTAGTCATACATATACTTTTGTAGCAAGTAGAATAGTAAAATACTAGGGGGTAGAAAAAAAATATTTTAGAATTTAATGCTTGCAGGAAGTTCTTAATTAAAAGTTATTCGATTTGCTACGAGAAAAAATTAAATAACAGATTTAACCAAAATGTGGCTATATTAATGCAAGAGTGTACAGTTAGATCTAACTAATACCTTTAGGTAGTTTAAACACCTAGTCAAGAAATCTTTGCCCAAAGCATTCGAAAACTTACAAGCTCGCCTGTTAGCTTCTATTTGATTTGTCTACTCACACCGCACAGTCAACACCCATATACCTACCATATACATATATGAATTGATGTTTCTTGGTCATAGCTAAGGCCGTCTCTGCGACGCCAATCAATTAATAAGCAAGCTGTAAATTTTTATGGTTAATCCATCAATCTTTTTGCGCTGGCCGAGCTTTGAGCGAAGCTATTGCGCGCGAGTGAAAGTTCAAGCGAATTTCGGTGGACATTAAGCTTTAACATTTGTCAGACAAATGGGTTTTCGTATAACTGTGCATAAGTCTGTGTTTCAGTGGGCGTTTATAAGCAGCTGTGCGGGTCAGCCTCCTTGACACTGGTTGGTCGCGCATAAGTTCTTTTCGGTGTAAGTGTGTATGTATATGGATTTATTGGTGGCCAAACACCGAAATCAAATGAAAAAAAAACATAAAAATTCCATTAGCCACGAATTAAAATATGTATGTGTGCTTTCGGCGCTTTTTGTTTTTGTGAATTTTTAAAACATTCCAAACTGTCCTTCTTACTCCAATTAAGCCTACAAATGGTTTTTCGTCAATTTATCAGCTTATCACTATTGTCATTGCGTACTTCTGTCACTATTAGATTTATTGTTGCGCTGTTGTTGCTTATATTAAAAGCTACGCATTAGCCGGTTTGTGCCGCAAGCAGCGCAAGGCCGGCCCACACAAATAAAACAACTACTAGGGCTGTCCATTAATGACTTGGTCTTAGCGCCCAACGGCGTTCGTAACACAACATACATTTACTATTATGTAGTACTTCTCCTGGACAATTATTGTCACCATTTCAGCCGATTCGGAGAAAAAGACCAAAATCGGTCGGTGATTCGATTTTTGATTTACACGTCACACGTCGATTTTGATGAGCAACACCCAGATGCCTCGCATATGTTTACTACGAACAACAAACGCTATCGTGAGGAGTTACTGCATCGTGGTAGTTGTCGAAACATGGAATGACAGATAAATACTAGAAGGAAAGAAACAGTTGAAATAGTAACAAACATTTTCATATTTGCCACCATTTTCTGAACCACATCAACTACTTGGAGAAAGAAAGAACGATCATGGCGATATACCATGTCGAATTATTGGGCTGATTCGACACTACGAACTGCTGTCCCATCCACCATATCTGATTCAGTACGTCCATACTTGTTTCTACATATAAAAATATCAATCGCCAGGCAGACATTTGCAAAAGATCAGGAGGCCTATTTTAAGGACTTCCAAAAAAGATATTTTTCAGTCTGGTTAGAATGCAAGGACTGCTGGATCAGGTGTATCGAACTAAAAATGAAGTGTATTGAGCAATAAGTTTTATTTTTCCAAAATTTCGGATTTTTTGTAGGCAAAATATTTATCCAACCGCCCTCGTATTACAGTTGCAAGAAATGTTGCTGTGCGCACTGGGCTGTGGCGGCATATAAAAATCTCGTAGCAGCGCTTGAAATGATGTAGAGGAAAACGATTTGTTTGGTTTTGTGTTTCATCTTGTTGTTATATTTGTAAATGTCTTTTGTCCCTTTTTGCGCAAATGCGTCATTTTGTCGCTGACACATTATCGACAACACACGCATACACACAAAGTGTCATAATTATACCACCTATGAACCACCTTGCATACATATCCGCCAATATGACTGTGTGACTATGTGTGTGTATGGAAACGTTTGTGCCACACGAATCAAATGTTCGAAGTAATCCGTAAAACAATTAGGCTTACAAATTTTATACGCTCGCCGTACACTCCTAATTCCATACCATTTTTTGTCTACTTGTTAATATTGTTGTTGTTTCTGCTGATAGTTATTGTCTATAGCACACATTGTTGATTATGATGATGTTGATGTACATTGCTCTTTAGTTATTGTTTTTGGATTTTTTTGTTGTTATTATTATAGTTGTTGCTTTTGTTATTGTTGACGATGATGATGCCTTCTCCGCCTCAGCTTGACTTTGAAGTGCTTGCCGCTGCTGTGTGGCAGCCGCGGCGGCCTATGGCGTACAACAACAAAACGCAACACCGAAATTTAATTGCTACACGAGCTTACTTTATAACGCTGAGTTGACAACAACTTTATCGTTTATTGAGTTCTACGAAAAATACTAAACGCAGAGAGAAAAAAATAATAATAATCTAAACAGACTAAGTCGTCAATGCGTGTGTGTGTGTGTTGGTAGCTGCAGCGCCATGACTTAAGGCTATTGCTTAGGTGCTTCTGACCACTTCAGCGTTAATTGCTTGGTATTTCTACAAACAAGCAATTCGCGCCATATATTGCCTTTGATAGTTTCCTTTTTTCAGTTGTTTCGTCAGTCCAAAGATTATTAAAATGTCAAAAATGGCGAAAATCACTTTAGCTGTCATAAAGCCGTGTGAATTATTCATATTTAATTTCTTAAGGCATTGTCTACTTTAATTTTTCTGTTTAGTTTTTTATAAGCTGCAACGAAGAGCTAATTCTCCATAGTTTTAAGTTGTCAGTGAATAT